>NW_021635437.1:0-138019 GCF_004799145.2 Neltuma alba | reverse complement strand
GCTGCACCCCATTCGACCGCTTCGTCGTTTCCGACTTGTCTATCTTCAATGAAAAGCTAAACGCAACGTTTCGAGACATAAGAGAAAGGTCAGAGACCAAACCAAGCACTTCGTTACGGTTCAGGAAAGTGATGGAGGAAGCCCGGTGTCCACTCTTTTTCAGTGCAGAAACTACCTTTCCATGCAGACTGTCTCGCGTGCTTCGATGTAGCTGCCGTCAAAATCCGGAGCTGCCCCGCCGGAGCCCCTGGTGGCCATGCCTTTACGACGGCTGCTCCTCAAGTGCAAAACTAGTCCACCAAATTCCCCTAGTTCTTTTCTCCGTAGCAGATAGATCAGATATTTATTGTGATGTTATATATCAGTTTGCCCAAGGTGAAAGTTTGCAAGTAATATCTCAAACCACAAAACAATAAAGACTTCATTTACGTCATCCAATATCTTTTTCATGAGTCAGAGTTTGCCTTAATTGACACCAAATAATTAAAGTAAGATGGTACGAGTTCGCTTGGTGCGTGAGTTCCTTGACCAAAAAAAAAAAAGAAGCTTTTTTGAAGAAAAAGGTAATAATCACAAAAGGGGAAAGTAGTCTATTTCTTCATACTTTACATCAATTTTCCGGTAGAGGTTCATTCCTATATTTCTTCTGCTAGTCTCTATAACGATGATGTGGCATGATGGAGTTCATAAGAGGAAAAAAAATGATAAAGGTCTTGGATATGGGACTTAGTAACCCAATAGAGTTGTTAAATTACAGATAAGATCTGAGGCGTTTGAATGCCATTATCTACATATGTGAAATAGTCAAAATACTCCTGCGAGGCCCAAACCCAACTTTGATTGGTCGTTACTAATCACTTGAGTGTCATAGACCGGTTACTGGATAGTCATTGGACCCCTATAGCAAGTTGTTAGTGACGGCAGCTAATTAAAAAATATTTTTACTGAAATATTTATATTTTAATATTTAATCATTTATCACAATTATTTAAAAACTGTAAGTTATTAATTTCTAAGACTTGCAAAGAGAATCAGAGTGCTTTTTACTTTGGTTAAGTCGTAAATTTTAAAACATTTTTAATCAATACATTTTTCTAGCATATCGTCAAAGAAGTCTAGAGATGTTCACAAAAGTTTGCTCCATATATACATATTGCAAAATCCATATTGAACTTGGAAAATTGATGGATATGCATGGGAAAATTCTTGGTATTTTGAGGTATGATGCGAGTCCTTTCTTTGAGCGGGCGACGGATACTTTCAATGCTGCATTATGTGGGAACAAAACTACCGGAGAAGCCACTGCCTTTAACTCAGCTGCGCAAAAACTGCTCATGAATCTCCAAAGAGAAACACCCACAATCCCTGGCTTTGTGGCAGCCACGAAGACACAGGTTCCTAATAATGGTCCAACTATATATGCCTTTGTTCAGTGTACAGAAACTATTACACAACGCGGATGCCTCAGTTGCTTAAATGTTGGATACAGAAATATGCAGACTTGTCTTCCACTTCAGATGGTCGAGCTTTTGATTAGGGATGTTTCATGAGATACTCCACAACTTCGTGTCTTTCCAGAACTTTCCAGATTACCAGATCGTGATGTCACTCCCATGGATAAACATGGCATGGTTCATTTGAAGATTTTATGTTATATTTATCTCATGTCATTTTGGTTTGATAAGACGATTTTCTAATCTTGCAGGTTCTAGCAATAAGGGGGTCATCATGGTGGAGTTGTTGGAGAGGAGCATTTTGTTCGGTTGCCCTTGCACTTTGTTTTGGACTAAACCATCAAAAAGCCCTAAAAGGCTTCCGGCTGGAGGTAGCCAAAAAAAGAAATAAATAAAATAAAGTCTTCAAAGTATTCATTTACATATTTTTATTAATGTTTTGGGTGATGATCTTGGTTTTCTTTTTCGTGAAAGAAAGTTATGGACTTTCACATGTATCTACAGAGGATGAATCCTTAATTTGTTTATCTAATTTTTTAAGAGAATTGACTAATTTTTTCCTCCAGAGACATCATGGTGCAGCAAGTTGAAAGGTGCAATTCATTACATTAAGGATTGACATAGCATTTGCAACTAAAAATTTTAGTGCAGAAATAAACTTGGAGAAGGAGGATTTGGTGCAGTATATAAGGTAGATATATCTTTTGATTTTTAATATTTTGAATGTTCCCAGTAAGGATTTTACTATGTGAGTTTATGCAGTGTTATAAAACTTGTACATATACGAGAGGACTGATTAAAGGGATCATATAGACACTTTTAGGAAAATTTTTAATCATCATGAATAGGGAACTCTGAAGAATGGAAAATAAATGCAGTCAAAAAATTAACTTTACGCCGCTCCAATAAAGTGGAGGAAGAATTTGAGAGTGAAGTGAAGCTTATAAGCAATGTTCATCATCGAAATTGTTCAGCTTCTTGGATATTGTGGTCAACGCAATGAGAGAATTCTTGGTTATGAATACATGAAAATACCAGCCTTGACAAATTCTTATTTGTTAAACTCCTATCAAACTACCAAAATTTATGTTTTGTTCTTTAAGTACAAGCTGCTTGATGTCTTCATAATATAGCAAGTTTATAACATGTGGATGTATTTTCATTTTCATTTAATTGACTCTTCTAACAAGCTTATTCCTATATGAGATAAAAATTTATTGAAGTGTTTAGTAAAAATCTATAGCTATTTCCTCTAGAAACATTTTGAGGATCATTTTTATATCTTTCTTTATCATGAGTAAATGTGGTGACAGGTAAAATGAAAGGTTCTCTTGGTTGGAAGCAATGGTATGATAATAATTTTAGCAAGGGGTTTGGCCTATCTACACAAAGAATTCACACATTCGTCGAGATATAAAGTCAAATAACATACTCTTAGATGATGAACTTCAACCTAAAATTGCTGATTTTGGGTTAGCAAGACTTTCACCTGAGGACAAATCTCATTTTAGCACAAAATTTGGAGGAACCACTATAAGTTGAAATAATTTTATTTGCCTAGGTTTTTTTACATTATCATAGTAGACGCATGTAGATAAAATATATGCTTAGGTCAACACAGCACTCCTATCATATCAATAAGTAGTTTAAGCATTTTTCTCTTTTTTCCCCTATAATTAAAACGTCAATACAACACAATAGAGTCTAGTGAAATATGATATAAGAAATAATTATGGTTTAATTATATTTCTATAATATTTGGATTATTTGGATTTATCGCCATTTTAGGATTTACTTAAATGTATCAGTATTTTAGTTTTTTTTTATTATCATGGTAGTTGTTATTATTATTATTCTTTATTGTTATTTCACTGTAAATAGTTCTAGGGTTTCATTTACGGAGACTTAATGACTTTAGATTGAAATTTCATAATACAGTTATTTCTCTCTCTTGGCTTTCCCTCTTTGCTCCTTTTCTCCCTTTCTCCTTTTTCTATCTTGTTTTACATCAGAGTTCATATCTACGTTCACATGACATAGCATTATGTTGTTCCCATCGATTTCAGATATTGTCTTCTTGAAATTTATATGGGTGTGGTTGTGTTTTTAATTATAATATGATAAGTTATTTTGTAAATACTATATTTTGTCAGAGGATATCCATCAGCACCAGAAATATGCAATAAATGGACAATTATCTAAGAAGGTTGATTGAACCCAATTCTTTATTGTCTTTTCATATGATTAAGGGTTTATCATAGTTAGTAGCTCTTTAGTGTTTATTGTACTTAATTTATATTAAAGTGTCTTACCTTGAATTAGTGCGTAATAGGGGCAAAATTGTAATAATTGGAGATTAATTATATTAATGATTTTTCTAGGATAATTGATGCTATATTATGTATGATTTTCCTTGTAGGTACTTTGGGAGAAATTTGGCAAATTTGGAAATCACACTTTAGTCCCAACATTAAAGGTAGTAAAAGACCGAATTAATCACAGAAAAGGGCCCTAGAATTCAAGAAATTACACCAGAGGCCCTGAGTAAATGAAGCTTTGCATTTTGGCTGAAAAGTACCATCCGCTGTGGCGGATGGCGGATTTGTCAGAATTGCACAAGTCGCGATTTTAGCATTCTGATTCGGATCCCTAAGCTTCAACCCGACCCAAAACCACCTCTAGTAGCCAGTATAAGTTGAGTTTCAACCTAGGGAAGCTCATTCGATCTCTCCTCACCTTTCTTTGGCTGAATCATCCTCTCATCTCCTCCTTCCACCTTCATTTATCATTATCATTATTCCCTTTAATTCATCCATAACCTCTTCTTCCATGGAGATTCAACTGTTGCTGCTGGTTGGAGCAATGCTTGGAGTTATGGAGGGCTAGGGGTCCTTAAACTCTTGAAGATGGTTGATTGTGTGAGTTCCAAGAGCTTCAAGGGGGAGTTAGCTTCATCCATAGTTCTCTTGTTTATTTATGAATTTCGAGGTCTTAGGATTTGTAAATTGGGGCTGAACTGTTTTGATTATGGTTGTAATAATTCTGATGATTATTTGTGTATTGGATTAGTTAATGTTGAATTTGAGCTTCAATATATGTGGTTACATATATGTTTCTATGTAACACTTTTGATACTCTCTTTCTTGCATGGTATTGTTTGATTGTTGAGTTAATCTGGGCTTGCATTAAACCAAGTGCATTAATAATCTTAATACACACTAAGTGAGCTTAATAGGATCTTATAAGATGGGTGGCCATTGATTAAGATCCTAGACTTGAAGGGTTCTTTAAGGTTTTTCCTTTAGAAAACTTGGTGATATTTACTCCCCAAAATCATTTTGAACTATGATGCCAAAGGTCCATTTTCAAGAGGTTTTATCAACTGTTTCAATACTTGTTCCCATCCCATTCCATGTAATTTCTCAAAAATCCAAAAATATATTTACATTGCATTTTTTTATCTCAATTAATTTTTAATGAAAACCCCCAACTTTACCCTAGTCAATTTGCATTTTCATGGCATTTAGTTAACTTAGGATCAATAGTTAAGGCTCCAACAAGTGAAACGACCCGGGGTTGTGCCTATAGTACAATCCTTGGTTTTAATTTTGAATTTGACCCTAAGGTGTAAGCAAGATAGGTCACATTTCAAAGGTTGATATCTATAGCTATGGAGTTGTAGTCCTCGAAATTATTAGTGGTCGAAAAAGTGAAGAATTGAATGTTAATGGTGAAGCCGAGGGTGAATTCCTCCTTCAGAAGGTAAGAAAATTTATATAAGCATTTAAAAATACTATTTTTGAAGGAGGTTTTGAAATGGGAATTCATTTAGTAAATCAACAGATATAATGCTTTTGGGTTAGATCTTGTGAAAGCGGTTTTTTTTCCCCTTTATTATTAGAGAATCTAAAAATAACAAAAACCTTAAAAATTAACCAAGTTTTTCTTTGCATTTCCATCCCGGTTATATATTTTGCTTAACTTTTAATCCCAATTATTGTTAGGCATGGAAACTATATGAAAGAGGCATGCATTTATAGTTGGTGGACAATACTTTAGACTCTAACGACTATGCTGCAGAAGAAGTAGAGAAAATAATTGAGATTGGTTTGCTTTGCACCCAAGCATCAGCTGCAATAAGGCCGACAATGTCCGCAGTTGTCGTCTCGCTGCAAAAGAAAGTTTGTTTGAAAATATGAGGCCAACTATGCCTTCTTGGTTGAAACTAACTAACTAGGGCCCATGGAACAAACTGTACTAATGCTTATGACTACATCTCTCAACTTTCTCTCATTTTTCCTCGCCCAATATTGTTTCGGGGTCTCGAATTATATTGTCAGAAAGATAGTCGTTTGCATTTTGGAGGAATTACATATCGATGTGATGGACTTTTGAGTGTTGGAACCAAGAACGGAATAAGAACTAACATCGAACAGGAAGAATGCTTGTCCTTTATTCCATTATTCTTCAATATTTTTGTTTGTAATCATATATCAATCCTTAAAAATTATGTATCAGTCGATAATTTTAGTGTACAATGTTGAGTAAACCATATTAATGTAACTTAAAGTTTGGTTAATTTATATATGACAACCTCTTTTTCCCAAATCCAATTTTATTTTAAATGATTATGCAAGTGAAGTTATTTGTTTTTCTTTATATGTAGTAATATCATGTCAGAACTTTAATATGAACTTAGTTGTCTGATTTTTATTGTATTAAAAAAATATTCTTGCAAGATCCACCGTTCATATAAGTTGGTAAAAATGTGGCTTATTTATCAAATTTTGCGTGTTTTTTTATTTGCAAGTGGTGCCATTTGAATCTGAATTCCATGTATTTAATTATAAATATAATGAAGGAAAGATTCATGTATATACTGGTCCTTAATTTAAGACATAATTAACTCATTTGGGTAGATTAAAAATATTAGTTATATTGATTAATATGATATGTCTTTTTTTAAAACAACCTAAGTATGTTTCTTAATTCCCTCCTTCTTTTTTTGATGAAACATCAGGGTATCCACCGGTGGACCCGGTGACTAATCCCTTCGCTGGCTTGTAGGCACCTCGATGGATGGGACAGCTGGCCCGGGTTTTTAAAGCTTTTTCATGCCCAAGGCAAGGATCGAACCCTCGACACTTGGTTAAGGGAGGATGAGCCCCCACCGCTCAACCACACCCCCGGGTTTTTAATTCCCTCCTTCTATCTCATACTTAATTATTATTAAGGAAATATTAATAGGATTAATTTTAAAAAATTAATAAATATATGAATAGATATTATATATAATACTAATATCAACTCCACAATTAGCTCATATATTAAGGACCAGAGGAGTATAACATGCATAATAATTTAATAATATTTAGTTTAATTAGAAACCTTATGTTCACCGCGTTAGGAAATAATCTTGGAAGAATTACATTGAATGACATACTAGTCCATATTTATTTTAAAAGTATAAGAACATATTCATATTTTATATGGAAGGACAAAATTAAAAATGATTAATTGACCACGATACCCTTTGACGAAATTGCCACAATCATTTTGTTTTCCATCCTTTTTTGTCATTCATTTTTCTTATTCATGGAGAAGCTGAATTCACTTATTTATCACTATTAAAGCAGCTTTGCTTTCCAACACTCGAAATTTTATAATATAAACTTTTTCAATAAAAAAGTATTTATATTTATAATATAATTTATTTATCATTCATTTAATCAAAATATTTACAAATACTTTATTAAATTTTCCTTTAATTCTTTGCTTATGTGATATGCTCTTCAACTTCTTTTTAAAAGAGCCTTCAAACATGATGGTCCACAGATTCAAGACCATTCTGGATTCAATTAGCACTACGATTGAAATTAGAGTTCTCCATTGTAAGTTAGTGATGTTTTTACTCCGTCATGTGAAGCCATCTAGTGTTTGATACTATAGAATCACATTCAAATATTCTTAGATGTATTTGATTTTAGGAATTTACTTTCAGATGATTTCCGTAATGAGTTATATGCATAGTTAGCTATGTTTTCGCATGGCCTTTCTATTTTTTTTATTTTAAAAAAAATTGTAAATAGTCTAATCAAATTTATCAATTTGACTTCGTCTAGAGTGAAGAAAGTGACAGGCGTAGAATAGAGAGTTTGTTATTGAATTGTGACGTTACAAGGGGAATTCATAATTCTTTTGTGTCTCTCTCATTAGTGTTACCAACTTACCCATAGACGTTTGAACGAGTCAAGCCCATCCTTTGAATAAGACCAGAATCGATCCAAGATGCAAAGCAAAGCAATGGGCCCACACACACTTCAAAACATGTGGGTCCCAGAACTTCCGTACTGTAAATTCCATTTTTTATTGCTTTTTTTTTTTGGGTAAAATATCATTTCCGTATATTGCTGTTATATTTATATTGCATCCTTCACGAATTTGATGACGAGAAATTGTGGAAAAAAGTTAAAAACGGCTCCATCCTACCGGTAATTTGCCTTTTATTGTGATCCGTTTAGGTAATAATTATTACAAGACAAAAGTATACATTCAGTGCACTTTTGCACGCGAGAATATGTATACTATTTCCGATTCTATTTATAAAGTATGGTTTGTATACTATAAACGATGTCTTATAAATAGGACTAAAGATACTATAATATTTAAGATATGTATGTGCATGGAAAAATGATCTAAAAAGCAGTTTGAAAATATCAAAATACCCAAAAAAAAATAGCAAATGACAAAAAGGAAAGGAAAACTTAAAATGGGACCTTGAAATTAAAACACAGTTACATAAATGCCCCTCATATTTAAACAAACAAAAAAAAAGGTTCTCAACACCCTTGCTGAGGACACCACCTATGGCAAGCCACTATTGGAGGCTCGAGCTCCGGTGAGGTGGTGCCAGTGGGAGAAATTTTCTTAGGAAGTGAATTTTTTGGAAGAAAGTGATGGACAGAGGATTTGATCCTACCACAGCTTAAAGTGGAATTTTCTTTTGGAAAAAGTGGTGGAGGTACGAATTGATTCCACCATGATTCATAGTTTGTATCAAAATTAAGAGTAATCATTTGGCCACCAATGCTTTATTATTAATTTAAAGCTAAAAAAAATACTTAGCTATTTAACTTTGATTACTCATCATTCACAATTTTTGCATAGATATTGACTATATTTACATAAGTATTAACAATTTTTATTTAGCAAGTAACAAAGTTACTCTTTCAAGTCATTCACAACTTTCATATAGGTATTAACTATATTTCAATAAGTATTAACAACTTCCATTCAGCATATAATAAAGCCACTCTTTTAAGTCATTTGCAATTTTTGTATAATTATTGATTTGCAATAGGTACTAATAACTTTTGTTTTGCAAATGCCAAAACCACTCTTTCATGCCATGTACAGCTTTTATATAGGTGGTGGTCAGCCACCGGAAGTGAGGGAGTTTAGAACCTTTTTTCTTAAAATATGAGGGGCATTTATGTAATTGTGCTTCAATTTCAATATCCCATTTTAAGTTTTTCTTCTCTTTTTGTTATTTGCAAGTCTTAGCTTCCTTTTTTTACTCTCTCGATATTTTCAAACTTGTTATTGATTCATTTTCCCACGTATGCATTGCATGCAATGATTTCAACACTAGGCTATTTAAGATTATTTTTTAATTAAAACTATTTAAATTTTATGATCGATCATAGCTCAGTATTTTGATCTCATGGGACACAGAGCAAAACTCATATTGAACGTGGAAAAATGATAGGATATTGCAAGAGAACCCAATACGTTATTTACCTCAGTTGGGCAACATGCTAAGTGCTAATGAATACCCAAATAAAACGCCCAAAAAGCACAATTATTGCCTGATATATATAATAATGGAATTTTATAAGTTCATGTGCCTTACATATATATATATGAGCTAATTGAATAATTTGAGTTGATTAAGAAAATTTGTTAAGTTAGTTATTTGCAATAAATATGTATTATCTTTCCTAAAATACCCTTATTAATTATGTATATTAGATAAAACTATAGAACCTTTAATATGTGCAACTATTATAAAGATTATTTTTAAAAAAATAGACAAATATAAAAGATAAAGGAGATTGAGATTTTATATTTAGAATCAAACTGAAATTCAAACTAGCTCTTATAATAAGAAGCGAATGTAGTAATAAATTATGATTTAATCTAATTTAGTTGTCCCAATTTATACAACTTCTATTATGAACTGACAATGTGATTTGCAAATCACTATTTGATGAAAATTTATTTTAGTTACCAAAAGTGGCTAATAAACTCAGTTTAAAAAATGGCCTATCCAAATTCAACCAAGGATATATGTGTGTGTGTGTGTGTGTATGTATATATAAATGGTTTTAACAGAAGATAGAACACGTCAGATCCTTCGTTTTTAAGCTACACAACTATCTTCACACACACACACACACACAATTTGTCGTCTTTTTCAAACTTGATGGTCCCTGCTTCTCACGTCACAAATAGTGTCCCACCCTTCACAACTCCGCACCTTCTCTATTAACTCTTTCTCTCTCTTCTGCAAGCTAAGTATAGAGAAAGAACACCATGTTGCTGCACCTGCAACAAAAGCCCCAGTTCGTCTGCTTTTACTTAAGTTTGATGATTTGGTCATGGTCATGGTGGAGTCTTGACGGCGTCGTTTCGGACCCACAGACCAACTTCGTAAAACTAGGGTGCACCCAGTACAACGTGAGTGACTTGTCCATCTTCAGTGACAACTTAAACATAACTCTGAGAGACCTGAGAGCTCAAATCAGCAACCAGAGCAAGCACTTCGCGACGGCGCAGGCCGTGAAGGGTAACAATCCGGCGTACGGCCTTTTCCAGTGCAGAAACTGCCTCTCCATCAAAGATTGCCTCGCTTGCTTCGACTTCGCCGCCGTTCATATACGAAACTGCTCTGTCGGCGTCGCCGGTGCCCGTATCATCTACGAAGGTTGCTTCCTCAGGTACAACTCCAACCTTCCCTCCTCCTTATAGACACATACCCAAAGAGGCAAAAGATAAAATGATAAATTATTGTTGATTAAACAAAGATTATTATTTATATATAATTAGTTATGCCACGCAATTTTTGGAAATTTTGTTTTATCGAATTTATTTATATCTTATGATAGAGGAAAGGCCCTGTAACTAAGCTGTCCTTTAAAGGAGAATTAAAACCCAAATAGGCTTTGGTACATGTTATTTTTTATCAATAATCAGTTTAGATATTTTGCACAGATGCTCACTTGAGTAAACCCAAAAAACAAAAAGCAAAAGCTTAACTGTGTCCTTCTTAAAAAAAGAACAAGGGAAAAAGACAACAAAAAGTCCGAAATTTGCAAAATATCAGAATGGTGTGTTGAATTTTCACGATTTCATTTAGCAATTGGAGCATCTAAATGAAATATATATTGAAATTCAGCTGAAAAAAAAAAGCCCGTTACTTTAGAAACTTGGATGTCAAAAAGTTAGGGGACCATTGACCCATTAACATTTCGCATAATAAAATAAGTTAATTATTATGCTTTGATTACAGGTAATTTTCAACTTTTTTTAACAATTTCTACAATTCACTACTACTATAATAGTTTAACAATTAATAATTTCATTTTTGAAATTTCAAACTTGTTAAAATAAATAAATAAACAAATAGAGGTGTTATAAATAACATGGAGTCAAAGTTTAATAGTTAACTTGTACATTATTTCATATTGACTTGTTAAAAATTATACACTAGTGACTCAATGCGGTAACTTTTAATTTTTTGCTTCCAAATCCTACGTCACCACTTTGCTACAAAAAATTCCTTCCGCCGGTGATGTGAGGCTGATTGTTGGCAAGGTGGCTGTTACTTTTTTAAAAAGAAAAAAAAAATTAAAGTGAGGGGTATTTATTTCTTTAAGCTGAATTTCAATATTCTGTTTAGATGTGGAAATTCATCACATCATTTTGGAGTTTTTCTTTTTGTGAATTCCAGGTTCTTTTAATGTCCTTTTCCCAAATAACAAGTTCAATTTAATGAAGAAAATAAATCTTGAGAAGCCATACGCACAGGCACAACCTAAGTTTATAGATACAGAAACACACAAAAGAAATAGTTATTATTATACTCCTCCGGTCCTAAAATAAGACCCTTATACACACTATAAAAAGGGTCTTATACTTAGGACTGGGGAGTATGATAGTAGCAGCAGAGATATAGATACAATAGATATTACATTACTTGTGTTTCATGTTTTTGTATCGTACAAAGGTATGAGAGCAGTGGATTCTTCGATCAGAACACAGATGCTGGGAACAACATAATCTGTGGGAATCAGACGATCAGAAACACCACAGGACTTTCTTCAACTGTGCAACAAGTTCTAACGAATCTGGACATAGCAGCCCCAAGAATCAGTGGTTTTTATGCAGCCACTAAGACGCCTGTGCCTAACAGTAATGGCTCAAACATTTATGCCATTGCTCAATGTATTGAAACTCTCACACAAGTTGGCTGCCAGGATTGCCTCAACATTGCCTTAAGAAATTTCCAGATCTGTCTTCCCAACTCAAATGCTAAGACTTATGATGCTGGTTGTTTCATGAGATACTCCACCACAGCCTTCTTTGCTGATAATCAAACCATTAATATTAATCCCTTCTTGAAAGAAGGTACACACTCTCTCTCTCTCTCTCTCTCTCTCTCTCTCTTATAAAAGCTTGGAATTACTTTTCCAGTGAGATTTACTTGTGTCTGTGTCTGAGTCTGTGTTTATTTTCTTCTTCTTGTGACTTGCAGGGGGAGGTTCAAGGAAGAAAGAGGCCATTATCGGGGGAGGGGTTGGAGGTGGATCTTTTCTTTTGATTCTCCTCGCATTATTTGCTTTGTACAGACGATTGAAGTCGTCCAAGAGGATTCATAGAGGTATAAGGCAAATTTGAAAGACTTTATTATTCAATTTGAGATCCATGATTTAACGCCATATATATGCTTTGTTTTTCAGTGACATATATAGTTTTCTCCAAAAGAAAATGCTATATAAAGTATGAAAGATGAATCTCTTGCTGATTATATTTATTGGGAGACTTATTGTAATGATTTATTAACGTGATGCTTTTGCCACATTTTCTCTTCAAATTAAAGAAAACGTTGTGGACTTTAATTCATTCTATGAAAAAAGGAATCGCTAACCGCTTTTTCTTGATTTATGAAGCAACTTAATTTGATAAATGTTTTCCTTGACAGGAGACATATATGGAGTAAGTAAGTGGAAAGGCCTGATTAATTTTAGCTATAGGGAGTTGAAGTTTGCCACTAAAGGTTTCAGTGCAAAAAATAAGCTTGGAGAAGGAGGATTTGGTGCTGTATATAAGGTAACTATAGATTTTGAGTTTCAATATTTATTTATACCATGTTCCAAAGCAAGGATGAATACAAGGCACTACTTTCGTTAGTGTTGTAAATAAGCAAAACTTATGGTAACGCTTTTGGGGTTGACATTCTTAATCTTCATTTGTAAGCAGGGTACCTTGCAGAATGGGAAAATAGTTGCTGTAAAGAAATTAAACTTACGCAAGTCTAAGAAGGTGGAAGAAGAATTTGAAAGTGAAGTGAAGCTTATTAGCAATATTCATCATCGGAATCTTATTCAACTTCTTGGATATTGTAGTGAAGGCAATGAGAGAATTCTTATTTATGAATATATGAAAAATACCAGTCTTGACAAATTCTTATTTGGTATATCTTATTTGCCAACAAAACTTTATAGTTCTTTAATCTTAAGCTATTGGATTTCTTTGTAAAATCATGACATGTGGACATATTTTCTACAAATATATCACCAACTCCTATGAAAACAATTCATTTCACATGTCATGATCTCATTCAAGAACTCCCATCTCAATGTCTTGTTGAAAAGTTTTTTAATACAAATACTATTCTTTTTCCTCAACCCTTTAAAGTGCATAAATTGTGAAATAGGTGAAAATAGAGGTTCTCTTGGTTGGAAGCAACGGTATGATATAATATTAGGAACAGCAAAAGGTTTGGCTTATCTACATGAAGAACTTCATGTGTGCATCATACATAGAGATATAAAGACTAACAACATTCTTTTAGACGATGATTTACATCCAAGAATTGCTGATTTTGGCTTAGCAAGGCTTTTACTAGAAGACAAACCAGATCTTGATACAAAATTTGCTGGAACATTGTAAGTCAAAATAATAAGAATTCATATTGATGACACTCATGATGCAACATTTACATTGTATATGTCTATTTCATATTCAAAATATTGTTCTTGCATTAATTTAATCCATCATCATCTACGACATAAACATGATGTATTTTTACAGAGGATATACCGCACCAGAATATGTAGTTTATGGTCAATTATCAGAAAAAGTTGATATTTATAGCTACGGTGTTGTCATCCTAGAAATTATCAGTGGTGAAAAATGCAATAAATTGCAGATCCATGGTGATTTTGAAGGTGAATATCTCCTTAAAAAAGTAAGTACATTTCTATGATTTGTAAACAAATGGTAGTTCCATTTGAGAACATGAAGGACTAATTTAACCACCCAAAGTTTTGGTTCTTATTCCATTTCCCTTTAATTCACTTTATAGGCTTGGAAACTATATGAGAGAGGCATACACATAGAGTTGGTGGATGATACCTTGGATCCTAATGATTATAATGCAGAAGAAGTGAAGAAAATCATAGAGATTGGTTTGCTTTGCACCCAAGCATCTGCTGAATTAAGGCCATCAATGTCTGAAGTAATTGTTTTGCTTCAAGGCAATGACTTACTAGAGAATATGATGAAACCCGCTATGCCTATCATGATTGAAACTTAATTCTAGGGTTCCATGTGACCCCTCTCTACCATTACTGCTTCCTTAATACCGATAGCCACGGTCTTCTCTTTTTTTTACTATCAGCAGACTATATTGTTCAAGAATGTATGGTTATGGGTGACTTATAAATTTGAATCAAAAAGGTAAAGCATAAGATAAAAGACCTCAGCTTGCGTCTGGTACAAAAACGTAACATCCCACACTGCGTGCTCTTATTCTGTCAAGAAATCATGTCTTTTTTTTCTTTTTAGCAATAAGGCAATCATGTCTTTTGCTAAATAGACGTCCGCGCCATTTAATTAACGGTAAGAGGAACATTGCAAAGTTCTTATAACTTTGCACTATAGAAAAGTTTTAGGTATCAAATGCTCATGTATGCTTGAAGGGCAAAATATATGCTTTAAACCTAATAAAATTTTATTAAAATTTAAAAAATTAATCACTACTCCAAAAATATCTATTTTTGTCTGTTTTGAAAATCAGAAGGAAAAAAATTCTTAATACTCATCTATGAAGACAAAACAATTGATTATGAGCACTCATATTTGTCTGTTACATCATAATAGATGAATATGAGCATTCATACTGGCCTATTTGCTTTGAAATAGATGAGTATGAGGTCATCATTCTTATAAAAAATTTTCTGCAGTGCCCTAGCTCACTCTCATGACACACAGCAACGCCACATCAACGAACAAAGCTTTTTCTCCTCTCCTATTTCCTAGGCGTCGCAAATCATTATTCTCCATTCTCAGTATCAACTTCCTCCTCTTCTTTTCTCTTTTCCTGGCGTCGCATGAGATTGTCTCCCCATTCTCAACTCAGTGCACCAGTCTTCTCCATTATTAGCTTGCACGCGATGATCTCTCCCCATTCTTAGCTTGCACGTGACGCACAATGCAACTTGAGCTGGGCAAGTTATTTTATGTGTAGTTGTTATATTGTGTTGAAAGGTAAGTGATTATTTAGGTTGGTGGGTGTTGAAAGCATTGACCGTAAATGTTGTGGGTGTTGAAAGTTTTTTGTTTAAATTGATTGTTGGTAAAGAATTGAATTTAGGCAACATCGAATATTGATTGTGCAAAGCATTTAAAAATTAAAAGCTTGGTAAACTTGTTAAAGTATTAATGCACATAAGGTGTTTGCAAAAATGTCTATGAGAGGAATTTGGTTGGAATAGGATAGTTAATTAAGTATTCTCAACATATTAAGGACTAAAACTTAAGAGGAAGATTATTTAATCTTCATGTTGAATTTTACAAATTATCAATGCTATTTAAGCATATTGAGGATAGCACCTTTAATTTTTTTTTTTTTTAGTATAATCAGAAGAATGCCAGGATTATAAAAAAAATAGAGCAAAAATGTATTAATTTCATTGGACTATAAGGCTTCGGCCATATAAAACCAAGTTACATATGGATATATTAATTTGAATATGGTACTGTGAACATTAATTGAGCTAGTACAATATTTATTTGTGTATAGTGAGCGTGGATTATATTGTGGCTAATTGTTATGTTTCTCTCATGATAGACAATATTGTGGTGTACACACACAAGTATGGTGAAAAATTACGATACTAGAGAGGACCATATATGTATATGCTCATTGTTCCTCCATGTGAAACTCTCACAGAGACGCACACGCACATATACATCACAGGCTTCACAAGATGAGAGTAGGAAAGGAAGCAGAAGAGAGGAAAGTCGTAGCTGAGAGAGAAGTTGTAGCTAACGGTGATAAAGCTTCATTGTTATTTGAGACTGTTAACCTTGTAAAATTCATGTTATTTCAGCACCTTTTTCCTTAGTTATCTTACTCTTTGGTGAATTAATGAATATTTGGAAGCATTTGTGATAGGAAAATGTGCATAGTTGATACTTGGGCTAGAGTTATGGATTTATGGTTAATTGTTAATATGTTGCCCCTAGTTCATCAACTTTGGCTTTCATAGTTATTTTGTTTTCTTAGGTAGTTGAAGCTTGCTAATGGAGCCAATTGGAGCAAATATTATTCCCCTTGGAGTGGAAAGAAGCTTAGAGAGTGATGGCATGAAGAAAAAAATTAAGCAAAGAGATCCAAAACAGTGAGCTGTTGGCCTTAGCCAACAGAAACTTTTGGCTGCAGCCAACAGAGGATACAGAAAGGAATTGGCTGCAACCAGTGAGAAACTATTGGTACTATGCGTTTTAAGGACAGCACAAATTCTAGGTCTAAAGGGGGCGATAAAAACACAAGGAAAGGATAAAAAAAGGGAGATTTGGACCTTTAGGGAGCCAGTGTGCTAGGGTTTTGGGAGATTGAAGAGCTTGGAGCAAGCAATTAAGCTTTGGAAGAGATTTGGAGCCCCTTCTTCTTGGTTTTCCTGCTATTCTTCCCTTTCCTTTCTTGTAATCTGCTATGGCTGTAAGTTTTCTTTATAGTTGTGGCTTATGGTTGATTATGAATAGTCAAACACTTTATTCTGGGATTATTTTGAACCCTTATATGGATTAACTCTTGATTACTTCTCTTATTTTGTGATTAATGATGTGTGTGTGTGTGTGTGTGTTTATTTTACTCATTTCTTAATGCTTCTAAATGCTTGATCACCGTTTAGTTGTTTTGTTCGCTTGATTGATACTTGAGAAGGTTAGGTTAAGTGTAGAGCTTGGGTAAAATTATGCAAGAATTTGAAGTTTGCTTGCTGAATGGATAATTTTGTTGGTAAGATAGAGATATACTTACCAACCTTGCATAGTCACTTTAGGATTGAAGCTTAAAAGCTGGGTTTTATTAATTGTGACAAGAGATTGAGCAATTAATGGAATTAAATACTTGTGCTTGACTTGAGAAAGCTTTTGTAAATACTTTTTGAATCCTACACTAACCCATATTTTCATTAAGAACATTATTGAGGAGATAAATCAAAGGTTATGATATAGGGGAATGAATAATCCTGGGCCCTTTTATCCCTTAAAGTCTGAGAATCAATTACTTTCAGTACTTTGTAGTTTTAAGATTTGCTTTCAAAATTCACTTTTCTCGTCAAAAATTTTTTAGCTCAACTTAATTAAATTCACTTAGTCTTTTGTTTGGTCTTGATTTTTGCACAAATCTTCATGAGAGTGATCTTTTCTCATCACTTTATAACTTATCACAACCCGTGCACTTGCGGTGCAAATAGAGACAAAGGAAGTCCATTGGAGAGGAGCTTACAAGCTGTTTGCATGCATCATTCTTCTAGGTACACACACATATATTCTTTTCTTTTGCACCATCTCTTAAATTGACGATATATATTTTATTGTGTTTTCCTTTTCTTGTGTTTTTTAATTTCACTCTCTAAATTTAACTCTACTTGTTGTACCAAGATATTTTAGCTTTACTTGCTTTTTTTTCCCTCTTTCTCTTGTGTAAAAATTAGCTTCTAGGATAGAGTAAGAGGATCTTGCTTAATTCTTGTTTGTTATTTACAAGCTTTCTTACTTGACTTTGTATCTTTTATTTTATTATTAATGCATTTTGATCGTTATCCAAAAAAATTGTTATTTTACTAATATTTAATCTTAATAATTTATTTAGTTTTTTCATGCTAGCTGGTTCACATGTTTCTATTTCAGATTCATTATATAAACTTGTGTTAGGATGTTTAATTAGGATGTTATTGTAGGGTGCTATGTAAACTTGTCATTGTTTTCACCCTTAAAATTGTAGATTATTTGTACGGAAAGTGAAATGATTTAATTTTGTTCTACTGAATTGCTATCATTGTTGTGGACTACTGTCTGTTTTGGTTTTGCATGCACTTTCTACAGTTATAGGTTATATCAAAACTAACAATATAAATAATCCACGCTTCACTTTAAAAAAAAAAAAAAATTCTTGTCTATTCTGCCTAGAACAAATGAAAATACTACACTATTTTCATCTTTTCTAGGCAGAACATACGAAAATAGAGATTTTTTTCATCTATTTTTAATAGATGAATAAATACATACCATCTACATCTCTTTTATCAATGTCTCTTCATAAACAGACAAAAAAAGGTTTTTAGAAGAGGCGAAAATTGATCTTTTTATAATAGTGAATGATAGATTATGTAACACTTCTTTTATATATGTGTGGGGGTAATACCTCATGGGGGGGGGGAAGTGTGGCCGTAATACCTATTGAATACAAATATTAATTGTATAATGGTGAAGTAAAGGGTATATTATCAGTTATGAAAAACAAGGAACAAAAAACCGGACCGGAAACTCAACCAGTCCAGACAGTGGGTCAAGGGTTACTGGTCGGACCGTGGTCAGACCGTGGTCAGACCGGGTCGGACCGGTCATAATAAAATAATAAAATTTAATTCATAACAATTAAGTGAAACAAAATTCATAAGTAATAAACTAATAATCACTGAAGGGAATATAAGAAAAAGTAGTTTAAATGTTTAATTATACAAAATGAATATTAAGAATACATATCTTCATCAATATACTAATAAGTCAAACAACACTCCCCTTCCTTCTCAAGTCTCACGGCGATGGATCAAGTCAAAACTCAAAAGTAGTTTAAATGTTTATATTCTCCTCCATTCTCAAATCTCACGACTATGGATCAAGACACTCCCCTCCCTTCTCATATCTCACGAGTCGTTCATTACTAATGACCCAAAAAATTGCTTTAACCAGTAGCTATCAGACAGAAGCAGCTAAAACAACTCAATGCCTGAACGAAGGTGAAAAGAAAAGGTATTGAGCTTACCCACAAGGCTACAACTCAATGTCTGCATCGAAGGTGAAGCAGGACGTCCGTGAACGACGAAGGTGAAGTAGGACGACAGTGAGGAGAGGATGGACTATGGAGACTCGTGACTTGCTACATGAGCTACAAAGGTGAACGGAGAAGGCGAAGGCGAATGGCGAAGTCGAAGCAGAGCTGCGAAGGCGAAGGCGAACGGCGAAGTTGAAGCAGAGCTGCGAAGGCGAAGGCAAAGCAGAGCTGCGAATGGAGCCACAGAGGAGGGAGTGCCAATGTCAGGCGACGCTATGGATCCGATTTTGCTGGGTTCACGGCAAGAATCTGGGACTGGGAGTCGGTGGAAGAGACCTCGGCGATTCAGTCACAAATGGGGGAGGGCTGGAGGAGGACCGACCGACTGAGGGTTGAGTCAAGACTGGCAGGTTGGGAAGGGAGGAAGAGAGTTTTTTTTTTTTAAAAAAAGGTAGTAAAAAGACGTCGTTTCTGTGGCTGGGCAACCAAAAAAAACAAACCGTGTGAACCGCCCAACCGGTTTTTTCCCGGTTTAACACCGGTTTTTACCGGTTGGACCGGTTCAACACCAGTTCAAACCACCTCCGGTTTTTTATGCAAACCAGACCGGACTGGCGACCGGTTCACCGGTTTTCTGGTTGAACCGACCGGTCCGGTCCGGTTTTTTTTTCATTGATGAAAAATGAAGAACAACTTTAAAAACTTTTTAGGGTAAATTAATTATATAAAAGTCAATTTCTATTACTTGTACTTTAAACCCGCAAACTAATAAATGCATTAATTTTATGATTTTTTTCCTCATTTTCTCTCATTGAAAGAAAAGGTATGAAACATATATTTTATATTTTCTCTCATCTATTTACTTTATTTCTCTCTACATTTATTAAGTCGACAGGGGTAAAATTAGAAAAAGTTTATTAATTACACTACAAGTGGCTTATATTTAAAAACAAACTTTCTTCTTACAAATGACTTATAAATAGAAATAGAGTAATACTTTGTTGCTAATATAGTATTATGTGTGTATACACACACACACACACTTTCTTTGATCTCTTTTGTAAGATCATTTTAACCAAATTACATGGTTTGATAAAATTGTTAAATTAGTTAAAAGCAATAAATATGTAAAAATTAAACTATTTTTTAGTTATACTATTATTTAATGAGGAGGCAAATAAAAAAGAAAAATACTAGTAATAAGATAAATAATGAAAGTTAATGTAGTATGATTATATAAGAAAAAGATGGGGAAAGAGGACGAAAAATTAGAAAAGGGAAAACTTGATAAAAATTTATTTAATGTTGAGATAGCCCGAAATAGCATCTTATAAAAAGTACCTAATCAATTTAAATTTTGAGATTAAAAATGGGGGATATGAGGGACTGTGTCTGTACACACACACAAGTGCACATGAAATGACTTTGAACCACAAAGAGAGAGACCATATTCATTGCAAATAATAGAAAGTCCCCAGAAAAGCTCTTCTATCTCCGCCAACATCCACTAAATCAAGGGTGCGCACCAATTAATAACATATGCTTGGTGGTTTTCTATTTTAAAATTTGCATTCACCGTTGCTTGCCGTAGGGGTATTCATGGGAAATGAAATTAGGACAACTCCATTCCAGTCCGTCCTGATAAGTGGGACGGGACAGGGACACGTCCTCTCTACCTTTTTTTTTTTTTTGTTTTATTTTTGTTATATTTTTTATTTCAAAACTAAGCATACTTGGATTATAACAACTCATGGTAAAAACTTTACAAAGAAAATAGATAAAAATTAGCTTAAAATTGGAAGTGACGAAAAAAATTGACCAAGGAAAAAGTTTTTCTCAATGAAAGAGGGAAAATATATAAACTCAAAAGATTCACTAACTAACAACATAAACTTATTAAAAAAAACTTGTGAATTGTAAACAACAGTAATCATACAAATTAGAGAAAATGATAGAAAAAGAAAAAGAAACTTAAATATATAAAATTCTAATTTAGGTACCTAAGACTTCAAAATGATAAAAAAGAAAGTATCTTAATGTTACTTTTCTGATCATGTCATTTCAACAATTTTTCCTTGAGTTTTATGCACATTTAGATGTATTTGTGCATATTTTGGTTTTTATCCTTGTTATTTTTAAGTTTATAAAGTTTGTTACTTTTGTAGGGTCATTTTGGATTGAGAATTAATGTTTCAAGCCACTTGGAAGTGTTTTGGAAGGATTTGAAGATCAAGCTTTTTTAATAATTATTTTATTGTAATCAAAGAAGAACAAACAAAGGCCAAATCATAGGTGGAACTCTTTATTTGAGCTAGAAGAATGAATTTTTTTCAAAGGCAAAATGTACTGGAACTCTTTATTTGAGCTAGAAGAATGAATTTTTTCAAAGGCAAAATGTACTGCGGCACACTTTAACCTCACTACAGCCCAACTGAAATAGAGGCAAACTTCGACACAGCTCAAGGTTTGTAGGTTGCAGCACAGTCGCTAACAATAAAATGCACAGCAGGACCAAGTCAAAAAAATTCTATGTTTTAAAGCCTCAAACCCATTATTAGCTGTTATTATTCACTTCTGGGTGGTTATTGAGAGTATTTGGTTGTGCTAAGATTAGCTTCTTAGAGGGGATTGAGCTAAGAGTTGGAGCTTTGAAGAGATTTGGGCTTCTTTCTTTAGTTTTTCCTCTCTATCTTGCTTTCTCTACTCTTATACCATGTTACTGATGCATATGTACATTTCATGGATTGGTGGAGTATCTGTGGCTAAATATTTTTATTCTAAGATTATTTTGAACTCTTCTATGGATTAAGTACTCATTTTTCCTATATATTTGTGATTGATAATATGAGTGTACTGGTTTTACTCTATACTTCTTGTTAATTGGCCACCAATAAGATTGTTGGGTTCACTTGATTAATACTTGAGAGGGTTAGGTTGAGTATAGAACTTGAGTTTAATTGTGTGACTAACTTAAAATTTTTGAGTTGAACGGATGATTTTGTTAATGAGATAGAGATATACTTATTAACATCACATAGTCATATAAGGTTTGCAATGAAAATTAGGGTTTAATTAATTAATTAAGAGATTAAGGAATTAATTGAGCTAAACACCTATTTGAAAATTTGAGAGATCAGAGCACCTATAGTGTCATTGGCTAGCATAATATATTATTAACAAGCAAGTATAATAAGGGGTTTTGTTGAGTGCTTTTGAAATACAAAAGGGATAAATAATCCTAGATCCCTTTGAATCTTTGGAGCTGAAGAATTACATTTTTTTGTTAATTTCTAAATTTAAAAATATTTCTTTTTATCCTTGATATTTTTGTCACTCAAATTAAGTAAAAGTGTAATAATCAATACTTAACCGAGTTTTTGAACCAAATCCTCACAGGAATGATACTTTACTCGTCATTTTATTACTTGTCATTATACCATATATGATTATATGGGAGACTTAGTCAGAAGGACCTACAAAAAAAATATTTTTATTAGAACGGATCCTAAAAATTATAATTATTTAGTAGGACCAAATATTAAAATATAAAATTAAAAATACAAAATTACCCCCTCACCCTACGTTCTCTCCTCCGTCTTCCTCCCCCTCATTACCATTCCCATATACAGCGACGAAGCCTTTTCAGGTGAAATCATCTTTTGTTGGCGGGTTCGTTTGCAGCGGAGCAAGTATAAGAGGGAATCAACTGGTCCGTGAGATTTTGATGATCAGCGAAATTCTCTATAACAGCAAAGAAGCATAGTCAGACTCCTTAGTTATTTCCTTCGAATTAAAATGCTCCTGCTGGTAGTTTTCAAATTAGTCTTCGCTTTCTTCCTCTTTTATTTCATTAGCTTTTAATTGTATGCTTCAATTTTTGCTTCTTGATGTTGCACTTTGGCTGAAGAATAGCTTTCTGATTTTGGATAGCATTGTTTTTTTTAGTTAAACTAGAAGGAGGATGCATCGCCTGTGGGATTCCGATCCATCAGTAAAAATATATGCGAACATGGAAATTTTTAAGAGACTATAAAGTAGTGGGGCTGTTGGCAATTAGAGATCGGCGAGATGGAAGATGGATTAACGCAAAAATGATGTCCGAATTAATTTAATTAGAGAAAGTTAAGACGATGGTATTGAAAATATTAACCAAGTAGAACAAATAAAACAAAGTTTATTTCAAGGATTAAGGCAAAAATCTTATCGAAATTTGGATTGCTTCGGGGAGGTAGAGATGATCTTATGTTGGTCGTTAAGCTAGCAAGTCAGTTCCACCCTTTTCAACGACACCATGAGTTTCATCTGTGATTTGTATTGATAGAGAAGATGTGCACAGGGATACACAGAGAAAGAGAGGGAGGGAGGAAACCGTTTGACACTAATCGTGGGTGAGAGAGAATGTATGGGGTTTGTTGAGGGGGTAATTTGGTATTTTTAAATGTTTATTTTAATATTGGGTCTTTCTAAATAACTAAATTTTTTAAGATTCTTTTTAGTAAATATTATTTGTTCAATATCTTTCACTCTAATTCTCCCGCATTATAATGATCAGTGAAATAAATTTATAAAATAAAAAAGATAATACTCCTCTGGTCCTATTTATAGGGCAGAGAGAAGATATTTTTTGGTCATATTTATAAGGCACTGAGAGAAATTTTTTCTATGGATGTACAATTTTAACCCTCATTTATTATTGTGTTGACTTTATTTATATGAAGTATAATGTATCTTAAATATGGATAAAGTTGGAAAGTTATTAAATTTTAAATGAGAGTTAATGAAGTTTAAGGTTTTCCTTGGTCTGTGTGAAATATGCTGGAAGCGCCTTATAAATAGGACCATAGGAGTATATCGTAATAAAATTGGTATGAGTCACCCTGTCTCATTTTTCATCCTGTTTTGTCCCATCCCAATTTTCTAGACGGAATGATCCCGTCCCAAAATAACTGAAATTGAGATAAGACACAAACACTTCTAGTTTACGTTGTTAGTTGGAGGGAGAGGGCCAAGGTGGTAATTTCTTAGAGGAAAAAAAGGTAATAAATGCATATAGCATACGATCATATCAATTTTGACCCAATTATAAGAAAGCTTTGCCAAAGTTGAGTATGTAAATAATTCCATGCTATAGTGATTATGAATGTTAACGGACGGACTAAACATAGAAAGCCAATTACTAATAGAAGTCCTGCTAGTCCAGCAAGAGGCAAAACGGGTTAGGCGGGTCAGTAGGATTATTCACGCTATAATGGGCTTATATGGATTATCATACCCGTTGCTGACCAGCTCCTACCTATTCTCCTAGCAGATCCTCAATCCTCCCCCATCGTCTATGGCTCTAACCCTTCCAAGTGCAGCGGTCGTTCCTGCTCCTTCCACTACAAAGCGACTCTTCTAGCATCCTCTCTGGTCCTTATCCCACCAAGTGATTCTTCTGGGTACTACCGCCGTCTTCGTGATGCATGAATCTTCTGGCATCATTCTTGGTCCCCTCCCCCAAGAAGCGATTCTTTTGGTACTACCCCTGTCTTCACGATGCATTTGGGTTTCCACCTCCATTCCAGTCTTGTCACCTAACGTCGTTCCTGCGTTGTAAAGGATTTCATATAGGACTCCTATTTTCACCATGCTCGGAACGTTCAAGCTGCACCCTATCCCCAAATATGATGTAGCTTCATGCGCGCTCCGTGATTGACCGATTTTGATATTTTCAAATTCGCATTGTATATGATGACCGCTTTAAATTTGGGATCCTTATATGAAAATTTTTATCCCCAAATCTCTACCATACTTTTGGGTCGTTCCTTTCAGGTTTGTAAATCATATTTCGCAATTTCTTAAATTGAGCATTACATCGCCTGCTACAATTTCCAGATAGATATTTCCCCATTTTCGGTTTTTTTTCAATTGATTTTCCCCCATGTTAATTAATCATTTTTTGTTTTATATACATTATACATATATTTTTTAAAATATTATGCAAGATATTCATATAATATATATATACACTTTGAATTATATGTAAACAATTTGGCCAAACAAATTATATGTAAAATATAATTTACATATTGTATGTATTTTGCATTTATATGTATGTCCATGATGGTTATTTGTGTATTTGTTATATATTCTATATACATATATATATTTGATCCGTATAAAATTTCACATGTATTTTGTAAGAAACATAAACTATGATGTATATTTTTCCTCCACGTTAAGTTCTTTAAACTTTAGCCTTTTTGTACTACATGGACATGAATCCGTCAAAAACTACCCTCCTATTCAAAATGACCAGACGACAATTCCCGTTCATCATCTTTTTTGCGATGACCATCAACAAGAGCCAGGGCCAGTTATTAACCAACATCAGTTTGTACTTGCCCAAGTCAGTGTTCACATGTGAACATGGACAGTTGTATGTCTCATTGTCAAGGGTCAAGAATATGGGCAGTCTCAAAATATATGGTCTACAGGGAAGTCTTCCAGAATGTGCACTCAGAATGACCTTGTTCTCATCGTCACGGCTGGCTGGCATCTGCACACTATTAGTATGAGAACTTCCTTCGTTAAAATTACATAGTACTGTCATGTGATGCATTATAATAAAATGAGAATTATTTACATTTAAGCAGCTCACATGACAGTCCTTCCCTCTTCACCTCCCCTTTTACGCTTGAATTAATCAAATATCATACTTAACAAAGAGCCTCCATAAACAATAGTTACACAGGGAGAAGATCCTATCGGACGCTCTTCCACCAATGTTATTCTTAGTGTGGTATATTGTAAGGTCTTCCAAAATGTCCATTTGGAGTGACCACATCATCCAATTCGTGAGATGCCTTTCAACTTCATATTATCAACATGACAGCTACCCCAATTACATTACATTTAGAACTCTATGACTCTGGGATTAACTTACATTTATGCACTTCAGGCAACTGGATAACCATCCTCACCTCTCATATAACTTACAAAAATACAATAATACATAACCCGCAAAAAAATTACATGCAGCACAACCATCCGTGCACATGCACAGGGAGAAGATCCTAGTTACTAATAGAAGTCCTGCTAGTCCAGCAAGCAAGAGTCTTGAGAGAGGCTAGTCCCATGTCACAGTCATGTCATGCCAGTTGAAGATGTGTATTGTGCAACATCCTAAGTATTAAAAAAAGTTATTTCAAAAAAAAATATAATATAATATTTTATTATTATAAAATAATAATATTTTATTAATATTTTGGGGAAAAAAAATAACAACAACACACCCCAGTTTTTCCACCAAAGTCGGTGGAAAAGTAGGATGCATTGAAGGCGAAGAAGAAATTGGAAGGGGGTAATTAAAGAAGGAGGAGGAAAAATGGGGAGGGTTAATAAATGAAAGAAGAAAATTTAGTAAGGATGGTTGGTATTTTGAAGGATAAGTGGAAGAGTGAGTGTTATGCTAGAGAAGACAAAGAGAGGGAGAGAACGAGAGAGAAGCTAAGAGATTTTAGCATTTTGAAGAATAATACAAGTTTTGAAAATTATTTAGTTACATAAAAATACTTTTTTCTATTAAATTTTTTTATAAATATTTTCTATATATTTAGAGTTTTATATTAGTAGCATCATTACCATGTTTAGAAAAAATTTGTGATTTGAATATGAAGTGAGTACTGAGTTTTGACAATAGGTAACCATAAAAATTTAGAAATAAATAAGTAGTTAATTTTAATCAATTCAGATTTATCCATTTATTACCTATAGTATTTAAAATCAAATTTATTTTTTGTTGAAAAATCTGTCATTTATGATATATAACCTATTTATACCGATTAAAATTAAGTTAAATAATTTATTTGGGTTGTTTGATATATTATTGAAATTTTAATTAGTTTATATTTATTTATTGATTGTTTTGAGAATTTTAAACTAAAATTTTAGTTGAAAAATATATTACTCAAGATATATAGAATATTTTTACCAATTCAATTTAAGTTAAATAACCTATTTTGGTTATTTAATATATTATTAAGATTTTAATCGGTTTAAAGTGTGAAATAGGTTAAGGATATGTTATTAGAAAAATTTTGAAGCTAGAAACTTAAGTTATAAATTGATTTTTTACAATATTAGATAAAAACAATATTTTTATAAATATCTATAATTTAAATGAGTTATTTGGGTAGAAGAAAATTGTTATTTCAAGTAAGAATTTTTGGATAGTAAATATATGTATAAATATTAATAATAACAAATTCTATGTAATTTAAGTTATTTATTTGTATGCATATTAAATTGTATCTACATTATTTGTAGATTATCCTGTACTTCGAAGTCTGTAATTTGTACTCTTATTTCTCAAATTGTGAGGTTAAACTTGGAGTAGAGATAATCGGGGTTAATTTATTTTATATATATGCTTTGGATTGTAAGGTGTTTATTATGTTTTTATTTTCTCAAATTAATTTGTGAAAGTATGTCTATGAATAAAGTATATATTTTCCTATATGACAAATTTTGGTGAAATAAGAAGTATGTTGATTTAATTATGCCCGAGTTGTGTTTTATTAGAAATTATATTTTTTGTGGTGTTGAATTTAATATACTAATATTATGTTATTAAATAAAATGAAAATATGTTGTACTTTGTTTGAAATTATATTATCTTACCTAAAGAACTATGATATTTTTAATATATATTGTGACTATGCATGGGGTTCATATGTGGAGGTTGGGATTTTGTTATGTGGAGGATAATTGTTCTTAAAACCCGCACAACATGCCTACACTATTGATCCTAGTGTTTGACTTTTTTGTTAGACCCTTATAGTTCTTCTTTTTCCTTGGCCCGAAATTAAGGACGAACTCTTGGGTAGATATCTCTTGCACCATAGTCCATTCTTGGGCAGTGTAGGTATAAAAGGGGGCCCATTACTTGATGTGAACAGGGTGACTTTAGGTCGGGTTACTCAACACAGAAAGCCCAGGTGCTTGTTAAGGAGTCATAAGGAGGAGCAAGGTGATGAGAGGACATATTTCGTTGTATTATTGCATATATATACTTTTTATATGAATTGTTTTGTGGATGGTGAGATATACTCATTTTATACTATTGTATCTATTAAAGTATCATTTATTACTTAAATTATATCTGAGCACTACTTCACCAACTTGTCATCCTACTTGTATATGTCATAAATTAATACTTGGTTACTAGGACTTTATATCTCACTCTGCTATTCATCAATGCTTTTTAGGAGAGCCATCTAGTTTGGCTTGGTGCCAAGGGAAGCAACTAGCGGCATAAGCAAGCATAGATTAGCAGTCCTCTTTTGGTTTAGGCATGTAATATTATGTATATTACCATTTTAGGACCCATAATTTTGTTAACATATACTTTTCTTGGTTAGGTTGTTGGATGACTATACTTGATGAAGTACTGTTAGAATGACTAGAGGCCATAAGATTCTATTGTTTGTGTTACTCTTATATATGTTTATGACTTGTGGGCTGGATTAAGCACCCTGTGTTTCTTGTACCATAAGTCTTTATAGGATAAATGTTTATGTTGGGCTTGTGGGCAGTTATTGTGCCCTAAGTCTTTGTTCTACGTGTTGTTAAACTTTTGTTAAACTCATGGGTGTTTTATGTATCCAGAGTCTCTTGGGATGTTAAGACAAACTCTTTATAACCATGATAGTATTTTAATGCTCTAACTTAATTCTTTTTCTACCATGGTTATCATATTAAAAATGGTTTTATAATTTTGTATTAAGAATAAACTCAGTATTCACGAGAAATGAATAAGCTAACGTAAAAATCACTTTCACTTATAGTAGAGTAATAACTATTTTTTTGCCAACTGTAATAGAGTACTACCAGTATTTAATATAAGAGTTGGTTTAACTTTTAACTTGATCCTAAATATAAGACCTTGATTCATTTTATCATTCATATTTATTTATTTTTTTAAAGTAGTTCTTATAGTAGTTACACATGTTAAATGTTTCATCAAATAGTAGTTTTAACTAATATACATTATTAGTAATGATATTCTAGGAAAGATAACACTGATTTATTACAAATACCTAAATTAGCTAATTTTCTTAATATCTCTAAATTAGGCAACTAGATTTTATATTAAAAAATGAAAATAGTAGCAACTAAGGATAAGGAAAGCGGAGGTTTTATTCCTTCACTTTTTTCCCCCTAAAAGCATACTATTATTACATCATTTATTTTTTTTTTTTTTACTAACTATATGTATCCTCCGGTCGAATAATTTTAGGCACTAAATATGAACGTAGTTTTTAGTAAGAATTTAAATTTTAGTCCACTGCATTGTGGAAGATTAACCTTTTCTACTAAATTCAATTTGGTTGTTTATATCATTTATATTATGTATAATAAAAATAATTTGAATTAACATAATTATTATTTTTAGAATGAAATTTATTCAATATGAGTATACTCTCTAAATTTGGTTTTAAGAAAATTGCAAAAAAAAAGTCTCTAAAAATTAAAAAGTTGCATACAGAACCTGTCCACAAAAATTATTGTGATTTGTTTATCAATCGTTATGAAAACTAATACTAATATTGTAACAGGTCTTATGTACAATTTTTCTATTTTAAAGATTTTTTTTGTAATTTTTCATTTAGTTTTTATCCTTGTACTTAAAATTAAAAAATATAAATAATATGATATTTGAGAACTCGTGACAATCTTTTTATGACCATTTTATTGCCACCTGGCTGTTCATTCATGGGCCGAACTTAAAGTGAGTGACTTTTCTGTGCCAGTCAATGTTGGAAATTTCCAAGTCTTCTCGCCATTTTTGTGAAGGCCGCGTGCCTTGAGTTGAAGGCAAGGTGCAACAAAATCTCTATGCGTGTCGGTCCCAAAACTTTGAAAAATTGCATGATCACCCCCTCCAAATTGCTGTTGCGTCCTTCAAGAATGTTTAAATTTAAGAAATATGTTAAGAAACTGCTTCATCCGACTGATAATAAGTGCAAAACATGCATGAACCATCTTCGAACCAGTCTCAACAAAAAGATGCTTCAACGTCCTAATAATCTCTTTCTTCTCTTGGCGACCTTCTTCATATTCTGGTCACGCTGGACTGTAAGCGGCGTCGTTTCAGATCCACAGACCCACCTTCTGCACAGTGGATGCAGCCCGTTCTACGAATACTTCATGTCCAACTTCTCGACGTTCAACGAAACCTTAACACAACGTTTAGAGAAGTCCAAGGGCAGATCGTGACTCGCAACAAGTACTTCGCTACGGCGCAGCAAGGCGGCGGAAATGACCCAGGTTCCACTCTTTTTCAGTGCAGAAATTACCTCTCCATCCCCGACTGTGCCGCCTGCTTCGATGTGGTTTCCGTTCAGATCCGCAACTGCTACGGCGGAGCACACGGTGCCCGTGTCGTCGACGACGGCTGTTTCCTCAGGTACAAGATAAGACTAACCCACCTGGTCCAATTTTGACTTTCCTGTTGGAATAGCATAACCTTAGGCCTTAGAGATAAGATATTTATTGCGTGATCACCGACTAGTTTGTGACTTTCCATTTGTGTTGTGAGGTTTGCGACCGTGTTTTCTTTTTTGTTTTGTTTGTATTTGCATAGGTTAATTAAACAGTAGAGACAAAGGAGAAATAAAACTTTAGTTAAGTATAATTACTTAAAGTAGATGATAATATGAAATTAAAGTTTAATAACAACAGATTTAGGGGGAATCCCAAGAAAATATTATTGAATTTCAAAATTTCAAATCATTCTTATTTGCTATGTTTTAATAATAATTGACTATTTATAAAACAAATGACAATACATTTTTTAATCATTCTTCATTTGGGATTTTAAAATTTTAAGGGTTTTTTTTTATAGAGGTTTTTCCTAGATTTACTCATTCTCATTTTAATGATGAGGTAATGATTTGATTCATCAAATTTCTTAAAAAAATTATGTACTTGCAAGATTTTAAATACAATTGATGAAATCAAAAGTTGATTATTTCTCAGGCAGATAATTTAATAGACGAGATCTTAACAAATTACGATCAACAAAGAGAGTTGGCTTCAGGCCAAAAAAAAAAAAAAAGAGTTGGAAAATTCATCAACACACACGTCACACACGCAATAAATGAGTATAAATGCTCGACGACCATTAGATGCCCCTCTGGCTGGTCCATGTTACCTAAATCAGTCTATAAATACTAGTAATTCAATCTAGGAATAATTCAGTCTAGGAATATAAATTTAAGTCAAAAAATTTTAATAATTAATGTTTTGGTAAAAGCACAAGGAGAAGATTAAAGACAAGAAAAGGAAGACTAGGAAGAGAAAGCTATTAAGCATAAGAAAGTATGACCAGGACATAATTCAAAATAGCTTGTGAGTTTGAAAAGTGGGTTAATAGAATATCAGACGCCAGCAAGACAAGACATAACTTTGGCTAGATTTATAGAAAGCTTTATATGAATTGTGAGTTAGAGTCTTATTCCTTGAATAAATTTATGGATAATTTATTACCTATTAGAGACAAATGTATAAAACCTAAATTTACACTCTGCTTATTACCAAAATCATAGCTTTGATATTTAAAGAGATGTACCACATCAAGTAGGTCAATAACTAATCAATGCAATTTTATAATGATATTGGAAAGATGATTTGGTATGACTTTGTGGGATGCTAAGGTATGAGACAAGTGCTTTCTTTGACCAAACGACAGCGACTTTTAATGCCGTTTCATGTGGTGGGAATCAGACTAAAGGAGAATCCTCTACATTTACTTCATCTGTGCAACAAGTGTTAATGAATCTCCAAACGACAACACCAACCATCACTGGCTTTCATGCAGCTACCAAAGCCCAAGTGCCTAATAATGGTCCAATTATATATGCCTTTGCTCGATGTATTGAAACTGTCACACAGAGTGGTTGCTTCAATTGCTTAAACGCAGCGTCTAGCGATATGCCAACTTGTCTTCCCAATTCAGATGGTAAGGCTTTTGCAGATGGGTGTTTCATGATATACTCCACCACCTCCTTCTTTCCTGGTAACCAGACCATCTCTATCACACCCTTGAAGAAACAAGGTACGTATGCTTCATTATTTAAAGGTTTGAATTTAACACAAATACTATAAATTCAATCTTCTTATGTAGAAATGTAAATCTCCTGCTTATATATGAGTAATATATATCTCATATTAGCATACATGTTTAATAAAAAGTTGTCTTTGAAACATCCTACCTTTAACCCCTCAAAGTACGTATCGTAAGCGTTATGGTTCAAGCAGGTCAAAATACAAGCCCGTGGATTAAAAATTTTCAACATAACCACTCGGATTACTTTTCATTGTTTAAACTCAGATTTTAGGTTCAATTTTAAAAAATCATAACTAATTCTATAAAAATCGTATCTCCTTGTGTACACATCCGATTGAGGCGATCTACCTCTCATTTTAAAGCTTGGGATGTGTACTGTGAATCTGTCAAATTCTGTCACTTAACTCATTCATTTGATAGGTCAAACTGGAGCTACAAACTCACTGCTCCATGACTTACTTTTATCCATTAACCTCTTTTTACTTTAATTCTTTCTATTTCTTTGGCATACATAAATTGAGTTTATGCTTTCTCAATCATCCTCATACATTTCTATTCCTCTCATGAACATTGTAATTAAATACATAGTATCATTGGCATCCATAACATAAATTACATAATAGGAGAATTACACATTGAATAATAACATCATTCATTAACGTCAATAATTCTCCACTCTCTTCTCCTTGCCTCTCGTGTCATTATTGCCCACCATTGATTGACCTAAATGGTTGGTTAGGGAGGGGTGAAATTTGAGGAAATCTTAGTAGCAAACACTACCCAAAATGCACATGCATGACATGTTATAACATTAACACATGAATGCCATCAAAAGTAAGTTAAAGCATTTCATGCTTTCATAACATATTGCTAAGGCAAAACATAATATAAAATTGCAAACATAACTTTGCAAACATTTCATCATAACTTAGTTACATCATGACAACACAACCACATCATGCAGGCATACATATCAAGTACACATTATAGGTAAGTTCACTGCCTTATAACATAACTTTCCTCTTGCTTTTCCTTTGATTCCCTTGTCTTTCCAACCCTATGGATTTTCGGTCAACACCATTAAACATTCTCTTGGATGTTCCAAGGTCCTAAACACATCAATACATGATGCAAAACAATTATTAGAATCAAGTCATCAGCTTATCTCTACTTGATTCTTTCTTGATCATACTTGAACTCTAACTCTTGAGTTTCAATTCCAACTTTCCTAAAATTATTTCCACATACTATTACCACATAATTTTGTATGTAGAATCTATTCCTAAGCTCAAAACAATCAAAATCTAATCCTAACCATTCAGAACAGTCAAGGCCGAATAGAATTACAAACTAAGGGAAAGTTGGATTTCTTGCAAAATCAACACAGAACCACTTGATTCTTGTTATTTCCAAACCTTTAAACATGTTTCTAACATCTATTTCATCTTTCCCTAACCTCATCAATTTCTTGCAGCATGCCCCCCAAGGGTTTCAAGCTCGCAAAAACCATTAAAACCCACAACCAAACTCAACAACAATAAGGGTAGCGAAAACTACATAAAAAACGACACACATACCTTGTTTGAGAGCTTGATCTGGCTTGGGACCACTTGACCTTTCTTTCTCCCTCTTCTTTCTCTCTCTAGAAACCATTTTGCAAGAACTTCCCTATGGGTTCCTCGTGCTTGGACGAAATGATAGGGAAGGGAGGGGTATTTATAGAAAACAAGACTAAATCTCGGCCGTTGATCTTAAAAATATGTGGCTTGATCTGGACCGTCCATTTTCTCTTTTTATCTTGTGATGACATGTGTCCTATGACATCATGCTTACCTCATCTTGATGACATCATGCTTACATAATCAAGCCACATGTCTTTAATCCAACCGCACACGTGTCTTGCATATGACTGTACACGTGTCTTACATCCAATCGTACACGTAATACCTTCTTTTCCTATCTAACCGTACATTTGTCACTTTCATATTTCTTCATCATTTCAGTATTAAAATAGAGAAGAAATTAATATAAAATTCGTGCCAAATATAGCCTTTAGGCATTCCTCTACCTATTTTGCCATTCTGCACCGTATCGGGTACTTTTTTTTGAGCTTGACTGACCCGGTACTACTGGGACATATTCTGGCACTATTTTCTCATCCTAATTAAGTACATATATGGCGTCATCTTAGAGGAGCATAGATGAAAATAATTAGCTCTACTGACAAGCTACTTAACTTTACTGAGTTACGCAGTAGAGATTTCACTATAACGGGTAGACAAAGGACTGTCTAAAATATTCCCGTACTGCATTCTGATTTTTATGCTGTCTATAAATATCTTCTGCTGACTCAGCATGATGACTCTGTCATGATTGCATTTGGTGACTCAGCGCTGTCATGATGGTCTTTAGATATTTTCTTTCTCCTTTTCCCAGAAATATTATTAAATAATACTTAGTCAGGGTTATATTCTTCGAATTCTTTCCATCGGTTCGTAACTCCGTTGATCTGTCTTTGAGTTTCATTCTTTCCTTTTCATCACAGGAAATTTTTCTAATTTTTCTCGGGTCAAAAGTCAAATTCTAGACAGCTATTTTGACTTTCCCCTGATAGGGTATAAATAGGTTTTAAATTTAATTAAAGCTAACCTTGTTAGTTTCTGGGGACGGAATGAATTTTACAATCTATGTAAATTCCTCAACTACTATTCTCTAGTTTTTCCTGATTATTTGAGGCCATCTCATAGTTTAAATAATTCAATTTAAGTTACTATCTCAAATTGTCTAAAATCCTAGAATGACTTCCGGGCATTTCCATCATTTCTAACCTTATATCGGCTTTGAGATCCTATTTCCATTTTTTTTAGAATTTTTCTAAGTCATTTGGGCTCTTTTTGCTAACTCTGAGCATTAGCCGACCAGAACTTTTATTATTTACAATTACGTCCCTACCTGGCCTAGGAATCTTTTCTTTGCAATTTGGTCCCTCCTTAGGCCTAACCTTCGGAACCATCTCTTGCAAGTTTCTGGCATAATCTCTGGCCCTTAGTTGTTTCTAGTTCATCATTCTTTAGTCCCCGAACACTATTGTTTTACACATTTACCTTTGGAAAATCTCTTTGTCCTTCTGAGGGATCTCCGGGACTTTCGTTGTATTGGACTTAGTAATCACCCTTTTCCTATGCTATTGTTTGTATCTATGAGCCAAAATTTGAGATGTTACAGTCTTATGAAGGCATATTTAACTAACAAGAAACTACTAACTCATTTGAAAATGCAATGGATCTCTCTTTTCTACTATATGTGCAGGTTCAAGCAAGAAAGGGTAAATTACTGGTGTTGTTGTTGGAGGTGTAGCTTTTCTTCTGATCCTTTTTGCTTCATTTGCCTGGTTCTGACGACCAAAAACTTCTAAGAGAGTTCCTACAGGTAAATCACTTGGAAAGTCTCCAGCTATTATATACATTTACCGATATAAGGAGATACATTGACTTTCACTTTTTCCATGAAAGAATGTAGACTTCCATCTCTCTGATGAGAATGACAAACTCAATTATTTTTATATGAGTTTTGTCAATTTAATTGGTCCCTTTTTGCCTTAATTGATTTATTTTGTTTTATTTTGAATTATTATTTTATAGGGGCAAAATTGTCATGTTTTGATTTAATTATGATTAATTAATTTTTAAGGACAATTAATACTACCTTATCCTTGAATTTTGCTTGCAGGTTCTTAGAAGATTCAAAAATAAAAAAAATAAATAAATAAAAAAAGCAAAAAAAATTAAATTAAAAGAAAAAAAATATAATAATAAGTTGGGGGCAAAACGCAACGTTTTGCCCCAACCTAATAATCATCATCTCCAGACGAACGGAACCAATAGGAGGCCGAACGGAAACGCGGGCACACACGCGAGGCGCGGCTGGAGGGAACTGGGGAGCGAAACAGAGGAAGAGCTGAGGCGGAGGCACGAACAGGAGGCACGAGACGGAGAGGACGCAAGCGGCGCTGAAGGGCTGGAGAGCACAAAGAAACACACACACACCCACGAGCTGGAACCGTTACGAGCCAGAGGAGAGACGCAACAGAAGACGCAGGCGCGGACGGAACGGAAGCTGGAGGCGTGGCTGGAGACAAAACAGAGGGACGGACGAACAGAGCTGAACGGCGGCGAATACAAAACAGAGCAAGCCGGATATGAGACAGAGGGGAGAAGCTGGAGGCGCGGCAGAACAAAAGGCACCAGTGGAAAAACGAAAAGGCCGAACAAAAACACACACACGCGGGAGGCGCGGTTGGAGAAACACACAGGAACGGAAGGCACAAACCAGCTTGACGGCGCTGAAGCCAGAGACGGAGAGAGAGCTGGACGGGAGCAGAAGAGCGAACCAGGCGGCAAGCACGAGCACGACAGATTCAGCGTGAACAGTGTTTTTCGATGGAAACCTGTAGCAGAATTCTGAATATGGCAATTCTCATGGCAAACCGTGGCTAGCTTCCTAATTCTCTAATTCAACAATAATGGCAGGAGCTTGGATCATCAAAGGGGAGTTTTAGTTGCTTTAATTTCTTACTCAATAATTGTTTAACAATTTCTAGGTCTTAGGATAGTTTTTCTGATTGTTGGGATAATTATATTGCTTAATCTGATTATATTTGGGGATTATTGTGACTGGATTATTGTTTAGTATTTGACATTGGGTTGTTTATAGCTTTGATTTCAATTATGATGTTGTGGTTATGACATTTGTATTGATTTTGGAGTTAATATATTGTGATTTTTTAAGGTGGCTTAGAATCTTGGATCATATTGTCTCTTGCTAGCTTTAAGTCTCTTGTTGTGAATTTAAGAATTTAATTGAGCATTGGTTTTTAGTATCCTTAATTTCATTCTATTATTCTGGTTGCAATTAGTAATTTGAATTTTTGGGAAAATATTTTGAGGCAATTCGAGGTGGCTCGGTTGTTGGATTAAAAGCTTAATTATAATTCTTAATTCATTGTTTTAACTCCCACATCTTTTAGAGTGATGATTGCCTGAGTTGTTGAATTGGAGGATTGATTATTATTATTGTTATTTGTGTGTCTCATTTTCATTTCTTTAATCTTCATTCATTTTAATCACTTTTATATAAAAACAAAAAAAATATTTTAATTTCAGTTTAATTCAAGGCATTTAGTTAGCAATTCCTCAAAATCAAAATCCTTTTTATAGTTTAGGTTACTTGCATTTATTTACTAGGATTTAATTTCGTTTTCGGCTCCTCAAAGTGAACATGACCCGGATTGTGCACTATATTGCATTAATTTGGTTAATTTTTAGAGTAACCCCAAAACGACAAATTAAGAGAAGTTAAACTTCAGAGAACAATTCCTAACTAGTTTTATTTTTAAAAAAATGACAAATATATATTGACCAATGCTCTCCTGAACAGAAGAAGAGATAACTGGAGCAAGCAAGTTAAACCGCCCAATTACTTACAGTTATAAGGATTTGATGTTGGCAACCAAGAATTTTAGAGAAGAAAATAAACTTGGAGAAGGAGGGTTTGGCGTTGTATACAAGGTAACTTTAATTTGATTTTCAACGTATTTACATATTCAGAAAAACACTTTCATGGTCAAAGTCCTTATACCATTTTGTCTTGACTAGGGTACTCTGAAAAGTGGGAAAGTAGTTGCAATCAAGAAATTAAATTTTCGCCAATTCACAAGGATGGAGGAAGAGTTTGAGAGTGAAGTGAATTTGATACGTAATGTTCATCATCTAAATCTTGTTCGACTTCTAGGATGTTGCAGTAAAGGACAAAACAGAATTCTTGTCTATGAATACATGAAAAATAATAGTCTTGACAGGTACCTATTTGGTAAGTTCCTATCAACACACAATAATGATGTCTCAGTATTCAAATAGAAGTTATTATAATTATTCATAACTTTTTTCAGGTGGATATATGATTTTTTTTTTTTAAGTTAACCACGTATCATTGACGCCCTTAAGAAAAATTACTCACGTCATAATCTTATTGAAGGACTTGGTAATCTTCTAGATCTATTTGCAGTTGAATCAGAGGATGACTTTAATGTAAGCCCCTCCTCTTTAATCATTCCCTTCAAATTAATTTGTGTGAATTTGGAAAATAGGTAAAGAGAAGGGTTCTCTCAACTGGAAGCAAAGGTGTAACATAATTTTAGGAACAGCAAAAGGGTTGGCTTATCTACATGAGGAGTTTCGTGTTTGTATCATACATAGAGATATAAAGACTAACAACATCCTTTTAGATGATAATATACAGTCTAAAATTGCTGATTTTGGATTGGCGAGGCTTTTGCCTAAGGATAAATCTCATCTCAGTATAAAATTTGCAGGAACATTGTAAGTCAACATAATATGTTTAATTTTCTAAACCTCTACTACTGTATATAAATTATTGAAGATAAAATCTATGTACAAGTCAATGGAACACTCCTACTCCTCTAAATAGTTTTAATATTTTTTTTTATTTTTTTCCTTTTCATATAACATGAATGCTTCAAGAAATCATTTGTATTGATGTGGTACATGCTGCATTCCTTTTATGTTGCATATCTTCATTTCATACTCTCATGGTTTCTTAATATTTGAAAAACAATTGCTCATATAAATGGTTTCTTAATATTTACGTGTTTGTGGTTTAGACTATATTCTGATAATTGTAATTTAATATTGTGCATTTGTTAGAGGATACACAGCACTTGAATATTTTATTCATGGCCAATTATCAGAGAAGGCTGATATCTATAGTTACGGTGTTGTAGTCTTAGAAATCATTAGTGGTTGACAAAGTAAAGAATTAACTATCGATGGTGATGATGAGGGTGAATTCCTCCTTCAAAAGGTAAGAAAAATTCTAAAAATTTTCTAAAATGCAATTTTTTTTATAGAAAATTTAGATTCAAGACTTCTTTAACGAACTTAGTTAAACTCTTTCTGGTAAAGCTATTAGTTCCTTCTTTGAGAATTAAAAATAAATATTTGAGAAAACATTAACCTCTGTTTTGCTCTACCTGTTATACCCCATGTTATTTCACTTAATTTTAATTGTCAATTGTTAGGCTTGGAAATTATATGAGAGAGATATGCACCTAGAGTTGGTGGACAAAACCTTAAGCCCTCCTGACTATATTGAAGACGAAGTGAAGAAAATGATAGGGATTGGTTTGCTTTGCACTCAAGCATCTGCAGAAGGAAGGCCAATGATGTCTGAAGTAGTTGTTTTGCTCCAACAAAAGAAGGATTTGTTAGAGAATAGGAAGCCCACTCTGCCTATTTTGATTGAAACTAATTAAGGCATATGGAAATACTTCCTCTAATCACACACACACATGAGGCATTTTTTAAACCTTTTTTTTTGTTCCCTTTTATTAGTCACTTTATAAGATTGTTGGAGCATTATATATTTTTCGTTTATGCGCTGTAATGGCGACGATGAGGTAGATATAGTAAAAGAAGGCAAAAATTAATATGATATAGTGGAATTTAGTGCAGTTAATAATAATATTGAAAATTATATCAATTTTATGGAAACTTTAATGCTTGTTTTTGTATGCATAAATGAGTTAAAAGTGACTTATATTTAGAATTGAAAGAGTATATTTCTACCTATACTGTTTTTTTTTTGTTTAATCCAATGCTAGTAGTGCCTTGAATTATGTAATATGATCAGCATGATAATTTTACCTTTCAAGAATGTGGAGTACAATATGGATGACATAGAATTAATTGTCATTGGTGGAGTATGGTTGTTGAATATGGAGTAATGGGAAGCTTCTAGGATTTCAATCCAACTAATAGGTGCAAAATGTGTAAGCCTACATTAGCATAAGTCCATGAGCTGTATTATCAAAGTCCCTTGGTGCTTAAAAGAAATTTCCCTAATTCAAGTATCCAACTGAATTAAATCGCTTAAAAAAGACTTAGTTTAAGGAAGAAAAAGGAATAATTTCATCTTTTTCTTAAATTTTTTTTTTTAACTCTCAATATCTCTATGTTGCCTCCTGACCAGGGCACTTCATAAAATTCAAAATAAATCCAATTCTCTATCATTAAATTCTGCAGTAGTGCAAGTTGACTACATCCTTTCAAATATCATTCCTTTTTTGCACAATTATTTTTTACGAGTTGCACACACTTTAAAAAAACACTACACACATGAGAGATAAGTCACACGCATTCTATTTTATAGACAGAATGAAAGACCTTTGCACATATATAACTGAAAACATGTTTCATACAGTCAAAAAATAGTTACATCCACTGAAAAAATGAGTCACACCCGCATATATAAATATTTTAAATACTTTTAAGCTATAAATATTTTAACGGGGATTTTTGAGAAAATAGCCTTCAGACAAATTTTAGATACCTTTAGGTGAAAAAAAATTCCAATAGATCTTTTTTTGCAATTTTCTCCAAAAAAAAAAAGTATTTTTCCTATGTACGGACCACACCTTATTGAAACCGAGCCAGTCAATTGACTCTGTTCCATCCAAAACGTATTGGAGTGGGTGTAACCAAATAGCCCCACAAGATTGATCGGAGATGGTAATGTGCCACATCAAAACGGAAACTACAAAAGAACCCGTCTTCCCTCTGACCAGGCAAATGCTGCATAATTGAACGCGCTTTCTTTTTATTTGACCTGAAAACGACAACGTTTTCACAGTCCAAGCATAAAACACCAAACAACCGCAAAACAGAAATCTGCATCCTCTGCTCATCAACGGCTGGTGCTCATCTCAAATCCCCCCCTGACATTAAATTTGTTTGATTCATATTTTATTTTATTTTATTATTTTGATTTTAATGTTTTATTATTTTGATAGTGTACAATTCAGTTGGCAAAAAAAGTGTACAGTTTAGGGGGAAAAAATTTATTATTTAAAAATATCACATTGAAAGCTTTCAATATCATCATAATGAATTTTGAATGGTTCAGTTTTTTTTGTCAAAGCTGTAAAGTATAAACACTCAGTATGAACCCAAATAACAACATACTCCTCCGGTCCTTAATATAGGACCCAATTGTTGAGTTGGTTTTGGTCTTAAATATAAGATCTATTTCTCATATTTATCAATTTTCTCTAAATTACCCCTATGGATATTCTCTCAACCATAATCAAATAGAAGAGGGAGATGGGGTATTAAGAAAGATGATTATGGTGTTTTAGGAAAAATGTGTCACTTTTCTTATAATTAACCAACTTACCTAACTTCCTTAATTTAATCAAATTAGTTAAATGGGTCTTATATTAAGGATCGGAGGAGTATAATGAGAGGAAAATTCATCTTCACGCTGCATGCATCAGCACTGCAAGGGCCAATTCCCTGTAATAGTGACCATACGAGTAGATGTCCAAAGACTTGTTTGGTGGAGCTCAAACATGAAACACTCTCTTGTTAATTATATTCTTCTAAATGATTGGTTTGACATTAAATTTATTTCCATTTTACCCACTAATCCTCCTGATCAATTTAATGACTAGCCTGATTTTTACTATCTTATTCTTGTCAAAAGAGAGAACATGCTGTTCTAAAAGCCCAAAAGAACATCCGAAACAAATTTAAAGCAAAATTATACTGAGACTAAACAAGTTATAATCTTATAAAGTACTGTCTCCTGTCCTTAATTAATATGAAATTTATTATGTCTACTCCTTAATATAAGAGTTAGCTTAAATTTTATTTTGGTCTTAAATATATACTCGAATCCATTTTATTTTTTATATTTATCTATTATTTCTCAAAATGGTCCTTGTAGTAATGGTAGTTTTAGCTAATATGCTTGATTAGTAAGGGTGTTTTAGAAAAAACAACACCTATTTATTATAAATAACTAATTAACTTTTTTAATCTATTTAAATTAGTCAACTAACTCTTATATTAAAGACTGGAGGTAGTATTAATTTAAGTAAATCAAGAAAATTAGTTAAATTAGTTATTTATAAAAAATATATATTGATTTTTAAAAATACCCTCTTAAATCATTTTTCATTGAAACCACTTATTCTTGCAAACTCCCTTGATATCTAGAATTAATAGGAATAATCTAATATATGTATAATTATGGGGTATAAAAGGGATTGAGAATATTTAGGGTCAAACTCGAGCTCGGAGATAGGAGGTAGTAGTAGGCACAAACTCCTCTCTTACGTCCTTTGCCTAGAAAACACGAATTTCCAGAGTTCAGACACAAACTAGCAAAGGAAAGCTCATAAAGTTCAAACTAAAGACCCAAATTTCTACCCCTACACTTACCATTGGGGAACGCGGCTTTAATTTGACTTCGTCTTTTCAAACAACATTAATTCGGTCCTTTGAGTATACGCCTCGTAGTTCGTTGGCATAGCCAGACACCACATGCTCTCTCTTTCCTTCTTCATTTTCACTCTCTCCCCACAGAACTAACCCAAGCATTACAATATTTCCAGCCAGTAAGCTCCACTAAACGATGCTTCAGCGCCCTAATCTCCTTAACTTATTTATCTCCATATTCTGGGCATGCTGGGTTTTTTACGGCGTCGTTTCGGACCCGCAGACCAATCTTCTGATGATAGGGTGCAGCCCACCCAACCAGTTCGTCGTGTCGGACTACACCATCTTCAATGACAATCTGAACTTAACGCTGCAAGAAATCAGGGAGCAAATCAGTGACCCAAACAAGCACTTCGCCACCGCACGGGAAGGCAATGGAGGAAACCCTGTTTCCACTCTTTTGCAATGCAGAAACTATCTCTCCGTTGCTGACTGTGTCAGGTGCTTAGACGTCGCCGCCGCACAAATCCGCAGCTGCTCCACCGGTTCCTACGGTGGCCATGTCGTCTACGATGGCTGCTTCCTCAGGTACATTTAATCCACCAAGTTTGACTTTTCCTTTTGAAAAGTGGATCGGAGAGATAAGATATTCATGGTAGCTATATTGATTGGTTTGTGTGGTGTGCGATGTAAGAAGTTGTGTGTGTGTATTATTCAATGAATTTATGAATAATAATCTCCTCATTACAAACTATTCATATACAAGATCTGGTCTATTTACACAATGTTTATTGCCAAAATTACATTTCTAACCAATCTGATAACCGATATACACAAATGATCCTTAATGTAAATAAATTATTTAATGGCAAAGATGCAAATTTATTCTAGAAGTTTTCACTTAAAAGTATTGGGCATCTGAAAACTATTTTAGGAGCAAATTTATCCCAGAAAATTTAGGATCATGGCAATATTGTTCCCTACCATCAAAAAGTCTAATGTTGACCGTTAAAATTGTAATATTTGCCGTTAATATTTTTAATGATAGGGTGCAATATTGTTACGATTTTAAATCTTTAGGAAAATCTGCTCCCAAAAAAACTTCCACATACCAAGAGTTCCTGTGTAAAAACTTTTGGGACAAATTTTAAGCTCTAACCCATTATTTAATTGTAACATATGCGATATGATCTCCCTTCTATATCCCTATATAACAAATATGAGATTATATATTAGCTTATAAGTTGACTGCATTAGTTTGAGAAAAATGATAAGTATACAAGATAAAATGAGTTAAACTTCTATATTTAGAATCAACCCCAATTAAGCTCTTATACTGAGGATCAAAACTAACTCTCTAACCAGGTCAGAATCGGAGGAGTATTAATTATCACATTTAATCAATTAAGGCTGACATTGATTCTTTCATAATTAAGGCTGACATGTAGATATATAGTACGTCTCCATACTGAACATGGGAAAATGATATGGGATACTTTGTGGTGTTCATGTGTTGAGGTACGAGGCTGGTGATTTCTACGGGGAGACGAAAGGATCTTTGACTAAAGTATTGTGTGGCAATCAAAATGCCAGAGAAGTCATTCCCTTCACTGCAACTGCTCAAAATTTGCTCATGAATCTCCAAACAGCAACACCCAAAATTCCAGGTTTCTCTGCAGCCACAAAAATACAAGTGCCCACTAATGGTGAAACTATTTATGCTTTTGCCCAATGTGTTGGTACTGTGACACAAAGTGGGTGTCTAGATTGCTTAAAGGCTGCGTATAGCAATATGCAGATTTGTCTTTCCAATTCAGAGGGTAGGGCTTTTGATGCTGGGTGTTTCATCAGATACTCCACCACTTCCTTCTTTGCTGATAATGAGACTATTGATATCACACCCTTGGTTAAACCAGGTACAGTTAATTCAAAATATAATTTTATATAGCTCCTCTATGTCAAGGATTTATTAAGTAACTTGGCGGTGGTATATATAAAACTACTGCAACCTGCGAATTTGATTTTCATGTTGTAATTTGAATTCTCATTTTATGTATATCTTAATCAGAACCATGACAATTTGATTTGCTCATGATGTATATGAAAGGATGTATAAGAACATTTAATTAATACACTAAATTGTTATAACTCCTTTTTAGATGTGGCAGTGAATCATAGAGAGCGAGTGCTCATTTGAAAATGAGATCTCTATTTCACATTCGCGCAGGTTCATCAAGCAATAAGGCGACAATTATTGGCGGAGTTGTTGGGGTTCTAGCACTTGTTTTGGTCCTTCTTGCATTATTTGCTTGGACTAGGCGATCACAAAGCCCCAGGAGAGTTCCCAGAGGTATAATCAACTTGTTAAGGGCTCATCCACTATATGTGTGTGTGTGTATATATATCATGTCTGCAATGACTAATAATGATACAGATACTTTGAATTTCACCCGTTCCCTCAAAGAAATAGTTATGGATATTCATCTCTGCGAAAGATGAACCCTTAACAGGTTTTTTTCTAAATTTAAGAAACGAGATTTTGACGTGATTGTTTTCTTCACAGGAGATAAAACTGAAACAAGTAAGTTGGAAGGCCCAATAACTTATAGTTATCAGGATTTGAGGTCTGCAACAAAAAATTTCAGTGATGAAAATAAACTAGGAGAAGGAGGATTTGGTATAGTATATAAGGTAACTTTTTATTTTGTCAATATTTTAATAGTCACCATATTTTAAAGCATGGGATGTCTCCTATGAGATTTACATGTTGTAAAAGGCTAACAATATTTTCTTGATTCAACTTAATTATTATCAACAGGGAACTCTAAGGAATGGAAAAATAGTTGCCGTTAAGAAATTAACCACTCAACACTTGAGTAGGATGGATGAAGATTTTGAAAGTGAAGCGAAGCTTATAAATAATGTTCATCATCGAAATCTTGTTCGTCTTTTGGGATGTTGCAGTAAAGGCCAAGACAGATTCCTTGTTTATGAATACATGAAAAACAATAGTCTCGACAAGTTCTTATTTGGTAATGCATTTTCATTCCATAAATAATTCATGTGCTTCTTTTCATATTCATTTTCCATAATACTTCCTAACATAATGAAATGTGCATATATTTTCAACTTAATAAAAATATTCTTACAAAAAATTACTCATGTTTGGCAAAATTTTGTTGGAGTAGTAAACATCTATCATATTGTGATTGAAACATTTTAATTATCACTTCTATGTTTTCTCCCCTTCATTGCTTTCTGCCATTCATAGTATGAAAACTTGTAAAACAGCTAAAACGAAAGGTTCTCTCAGCTGGAAACAACGATATGATATAATTTTAGGAACAGCAAGGGGATTAACTTATCTACATGAGGAATTTCATATTTGTATCATACATAGAGACGTAAAGACTAACAACATCCTCCTAGATGGTGATATGCAACCTAGAATTGCTGATTTTGGATTGGCAAGGTTTTTACCAGAGGACAAATCTCACCTCAGCACAAATTTTGCAGGAACATTGTAAGTTGTAATGCTTGCATTTCATACCTTGTATTATATATACAGGAATCAGAATTGGAGGTCACCGAAAGAATTATTGAAACAACATAAATATTAGTCAATAGAACACTCCTCTAACACCTATGAATAGTTTAATGGATTATTTTTCTTCCGTGTATACAGCATGAAGATTTGTTGCTATTCTTTCTGTTGCATATATATATTTCAGATATTGCTAACATGTTTGTGTTTGAGTCATTATTCTGATCAATTTAAAAATGTTATGCATTTGTCAGAGGTTATACAGCACCTGAGTATGTAATACATGGCCAATTATCAGAGAAAGTTGATATATATAGCTACGGTGTTGTAGTGTTGGAAATTATAAGTGGTAGAAAAAGTGAAGAATTAAGAGTTGATGGTGATGCAGAGGGCGAATTCCTCCTTAAGAAGGTAACAAAATTTGTATATCAATTTATATAGGCAATTATTTTTAGAGTTAGTTTTTTACTTTCAAACTATTCCTTGTAATTTTTGTAAAATTACAAATACGTACCCTACAAAAAATTAATACCAAGTAAGTCCCAAAAAAATTTCGATTTATTTGTAATTTTTGGGACCTGATTCATTGGTAGTAATTTTTTTCACGCAGTACCTATTTGTAATTTTAATGGAGGGGAAACATTATTGCACTTGATAAGTTAAAATATTCAATGCCTTTGCATATTAATTTAAGAGGCAAAATGTCCTTTAAACTATATTTTTACACAAAAATTTAGATGGAGCACAATTTTAATAAGAGTAAATGTGCAATTTTACCATTTCTTAGGTATACTCAATACCCTGATCTTTTAAATGGTGCAATTTTACCCATAATTTTATTTTTTTAGTACATTCAACACCTTGATGTTATTTTTTAAAGTTTCATTTGACACCCTAATTTTATCTTTTTTACAATTACATTCAGCACCTTAACTTCTAATGCATCCATTGCCCTAGGTTTTACATTACCTTCTTACAACAAGTAACATAAGTTTCACATTGCCTTTTCTAACCCTATATCTTTGCATTTCATTTGAATCCCACTTATTAGGCGTGGAAACTATATGAGAGAGGCATGCACTTAGAGTTGGTGGATAGTGCCTTAGACTCTAATGAGTATGATGCAGAAGAAGTGAAGAAAATCATAGAAATTGGTTTACTTTGCACTCAAGCGTCTCCTGCAATAAGGCCAACAATGTCTGAAGTTGTTGTTTTGTTGCAAAACAAGGGCTTATTAGAGAACATAAGACCAACTATGCCTATCTTGATCGAAACCAACTAAAAGCGCATGGAAAAACCCCTACCACTTTCTCTTCCTCTACGTCCAACGCCTTGAGTTCTATACCGTCAGCATAGTAACAGTATTTTTCAGGAATGTGTAATTATGAGTGACTTCGAGTTTTGAATCAAAAAGTGGAAAAAACAATAACATGAAAAGAGGAGAAAATAGAAAATGAATGCCCTTCATTCCCTCTTCTAACAAACGTCAATTACATTGTACAATTTTTAGCGAATCATATTTTAATCTTTCATTATATTGTTCGTTAAATTTTAAAAGTGATACCAAAATTCCAATTTAATTTCATTTTTAATTAATCAAGTTAAAGTTTGAGAAAGTTCTAAAAAAATGACTGTTGAATTTTAAGTTTTCAAATCAATAATTACTATAAAAACATGTTGTCATTTAGTTTTCGAATGTAATAATTTTTTTTTACAAGTATAATAACTAACAATGATTTAAAATTTTGAAATTCAACAATCACTTTTTGAAAATTTTTCCTTAAATTTTTCTACATGATAAGACCATTTTAGTGAATTTACATGCATGTTTTTGTCTTGATGGTCACGTTAAGAGTGAAATAGAAATCTGATAGATGTAAGAGAATATCAACTGAGATGCTTTTTCTATCATATTTATGCAATGACATTAGAAGAAAAATTAGAGTTAAAATTATTAGGCATTGCGAACAGAGATTATCACATTGAGTTTAGCAGAATCAACCAATTAAAATTATCTTAAGAGGAGGAGGAGGTTGAGTACCGTAAATTCTTTTTATCAGCTCATTTTAAGAAAGTGATAAACAATTATTTAGTTGAATTAATAAAATAGATAAGTAAAATATTTTTGCTATATATTAATATTTCGCTCTTCATTGATAAAAAAAAAAAAGAAGTAATATTTTTAATATTCAAATCTCCGCTAAAAAAGATACCCACATTTTAGGGGAAATTTCACTGTAGGACCGCAGAAGATAATTAATTTCAAAAAACCCCCAAAACTTTCTGAAATTTCACTGCAGGACCAAGGGGGCAAACTGATATTAATTCCACAAAGAAAATGACCCTATTGCCCCTCATGTGAACAAGTATGGGAGAACCCATTTGCAAGTGAGGTTAGATAATTTACAACATGCATAGATATATTTACAATTAAAATTAGTCCATTTACATATTACCTTCTTCACCTGAAGAATGTGTCTGGATGAACAAGTGTGGGACAGCCCATTTGCAAGTGGGACTAGACAATTTGCAACATACATATATTTATTTACAACTGGAATTAGTCCATTTACATGTCACTTCCTTCACCTGAAAAAGGTCTCCGTGAGTGAACAAGTGTGGGAGCGTCCATTTGCAAGTGGAATTAGTCAATTTGCAACATACATACATTTATTTACAATTAGAATTAGTCCATTTACATATCATCTCATTCACCTGAAAAAGGTGCCTGTAAGTGAATAAGTGTGAGAGAGCTCATTTGCAAATGAGACTAGTCAATTTGCAACATAAATACCTTTATTTACAACTGAAATTAGTCCATTTACATGTCACCCTGCAATAAGTATTATGAGGGGCAATAGCGTCATTTTCTTTGTGGAATTAATATCAGTTTGCCCCCTTAGTCCTGCAGTGAAGTTTCAGAAAGTTTTGGGGGCTCTTTGAAATTAATTATCTTCTGCGGTCCTACAGTGAAATTTTCCCCACATTTTATTCCTTACAATACTTCGAACAGAATTATTTATGCTTTGAAAAGAAAAATCCAATATCCCCATTGGCTCAAAAAAACAAAAAGAGATACAGTATCCTTTCAGCCGCCGGATGTCGATCGACCCCCGGCCCACATTATCACGACTGACCCTAGTATCACGTGACGACTTCATTTTTTCCAGTTAACTCCAAAGTTCGTTCATAAGTGCACAAGTCGTTGGAACACAGAGTGTCGACACATTTTGGTGAAAGGGTCACCATGTGCCCCATTGGGACCAGCGACGACGCCCACTGATCAATCACCATCCTTTATCACTATATGTGTGTGTGTGGTAAAAGATCACACACATCAAAATCAAATTAAAGTGAGGGGGAAACTGTATAATTTAATGTGTATAATAACCCCACGTTACGGATGATTTTAAGAAACAGGAGGAAAATGAGGGCAAGAGACTGTGAGTTATACACACACTCATATATACACACTACTTTTGGTCATTAATAAAAAAATAGTTTACTTTCAATTTAGTTTTAAATATAAAACCTGAATTTATTTTGTCTCTCATATTTATATATTTTTTTAAGATAGTCCTTGAAGTAGTTGCAAATATTAAATGTTTCATCATATGATAGACCTAGCTAATAAGTATGATCAGCAAGAATATTTTAGAGAACATAACACTTATTTATTATAAAGAATGAATTTAACTAATTTTTTAAGTCCACTTAAATTAGTTAACAAACTCTAATATTAAGGAGCGGAAGTAGTATATGTATATAAATTGAGTTTTAACTAAGAGTTCAAGGACTGAGTCACTGTACGAAGTTAAAATTTGAATGACAAAAAAGATTAATTTTCCAGATAATGCTTACTTTAAACCAAATGTAAATAAGATGATGCTTTTAATAGTAGGTACTATTCTTTGTCCTGGTTGCTGTAGGCTGGCCCTTGTGACCACTTTGACGTGCGTTTAACTAGGGGCTGCTGAATTGACCAAGTCTTACACTAATTCGTCTTCCAAGTCTTCCACTAACCAGTCCATCTTCTTCTGCAAGACCCAGGAAGGAAGCAAGCTACGAACAGGCTCTCCATGCGTGCGACTCACACACACAGACACGCGCGCGAGAAGAAACAGCTCGATTCCCTTCTGTACATCATTGCTTTATTATTCTTCCTTCTTCATCTTCGCTCTCTAATTGCATTTACCAAAAGATGCTTCAACCTGATAATCTCCTTTCTTTGATTATCACCTTCACGATCTGGTCATGGTGGACACTTAACGGCGTCGTTTCGGAGCCACAGACCAATCTTGTAGCTCAAGGGTGCACCCCAACAAAGTTACTAGTGTTGTCCAACTTCTCCATCATCAATCACGGCATAAACGCAACGTTTCGAGACATCAGAGACCAGATCGTCACTCAAAACAAGTACTTCGCCACGGCGCAGCAAGGCAACTCAGAAAGCTCCGTTAGCAGTCTTTTTCAGTGCAGAAAATATCTCTCCGTTCATGATTGTGTTGCCTGCTTCGACGTCGCCACTGTACAAATCCAAAACGGCCCTGCCGCCGGTGGCTATGTCGTCTACGACGGCTGCTTTCTCAGGTACAACTTCATCCACCGCTTTTCTTTCTTGTACATATGTCCTTGATATTAGATTTTGTTTTACTTTTATTTTAGTCATAAATATAAAGTCTCAATCCACTTTTTTTTTTATATTTATGCATTTCTTTTTGTTAAGGTAGTCCTTCTAATAATTATAGTTTTAGCCAATACATTTTATTAACAAGGATATTTTAGGAAAAGCAATAACTATTTATTACAAATAACCAATTTAACTTATTTTCTTAATCTACTCAAATTAGTTAGCTAGCTTTCATATTTAGAATAGGAAGAATAGTGTGTGTGTGTCCTACATGCGACAGAAACACATTCCATATGGTCATCTTGATGTGGATAGGTCATCATTAGTTTCAATTGTGTATACTGATTTTAGATTGTTGAAACCTAATTGAAATTTATTTTTAAAATGAATAGGCTTTATTTATGAAAAAATTGCGATAAAATCTCATCCAAGAGAATTAAAAACAAAAAGGTCCTTTAAAATGATCAAATTATACTGAAGTCCCAAGGGATCTCATTGCAAAATATTTGATTTGTTTAATTACCAAATTGCTTTGTTTTTTTTTTGAAAAAATTTGCATTAACAATTGAAAGAGTAGTCGTTAATAATTTAAAGTGTAAACAATTAACAACTATCACGGCAATTATTGACAACACATTTTCTCAACATCTAACAAAAATTTAATGCGTGAGTTGTCAATACCTATCACAATAGGTGTTAATCTTTAGACTTTAAATTGTTAACGACTGTACTTTCAGTTATCAATACATACTTAAAAAAAGAGATAAAGGCAATTTGATAATTAACAAATAGAATCTCTTGTAATGAGGTCTCTTAGGATTTCAGAATAATTTGATAATTTTAAAGAATGTTTTTACATCTAATTCTCTTATGTGGGACCTGATTGTAATTTTTTATTTATTTATTTAGTTTAAATGAGATCTGGCCCATGGATATTTCATGATGAGCATAGCAGGCTTGCTTGTGGGCCCTTCACTCTCCTCCTACGTGCGGTCCACAGTCCACACATTAACGGCCCTTTTTACCATTAAGGGCTTATTTGGAATAATAAATTTAAAAAGTTAAAATCCTCATTTCCTGTTAAAGTTCTGGATTATTGGCCGGTGAGAGTTTTCCTCTTTCTTCTTTTTATCCTTTTTCGGCCTAGTAAAACCTCCTCTTCCTTCTTACTTTCTTCTTCCTCTTCTCTTCTTGCGAAAGGGTCCAACACAAAAAACCAGTCCGGCATAAGCTGTTTGGGTCGCCGGGGTCCGAACCGGTCCGAGTTTAAGAACACGGGCCGTTTGGGTCTCCTTTCTCTGATGTCCTCTTCCCAGATTTGGCATGAGATGATGATGCGTTCTTTGTTCAAAATTTGATTCTTGAGTCTTGTTGTTTTTCTAATCTGGATTCTTCCCTCTTTGCTACACAGAATTAGATTTTTGGCAACCATAGATATTAGAATAGAATTTGAAGCCCAATGCCTGGTGACTCATCTCCGGCGACCAGCATATTAGACTAAGCCTGTTCAGGTTTAGTGCTCGGTTTAGCCAAAGTGCCGAGCTAAAGGTGTGTTTAGATTACCGGTGGAGAAGTAACTTTTTTTTTCAATTTGACTTTTACAGAAGTCAAATTGAGTAAAAGTCAGATAGGGTACTGTGATTTATGTTTGGATTGGGTTTTAGAAAAAAGCCAGTTTGAGAAGTTGAAACTTGTTTGGATGATAAATGTAAAAGTAAGTTTGAATGTAAAATGACTGAAAAGGACATAAATTTTATTAAATGACATATATATATTATGTACATAATGTGAAAATTTTAAGAGAAATATTAAAATTAACAAATTATAAAAACAAAAATAGCTCTAAAGTACTTAATTAGATATGTTTAATGGATAAAAAATGTATATAAATTTTAAATAATAAAAATAAATACAATGATGCAGATATATTTGAATAATCCCTTGAGATTAGAGATATTTGGACTAACTTATTTGAATATAAGATTTTAGATAATGAAATAACAAACAAAAAGACACCTTAACAAAAAATAAAGAAGGTTCTGGCTTTTTTTTTAACCCCAAAATCTCTAATCAATTCTCCTCACTCCACCACCTGCCTTCTCCACCCCTCCCCAACCTTGCCTCCGTCAATTCGTCCTTGATGGCAGCAACAATAATCATTCACAGCCTCTCCCCACCTCAGCGTCTCAAAATCCTTCTCCCCACCTCAGCGTCTTATAGTTTCACAAACCCACCATTGTATCTCTAAGATTCTTTTGCTTCTTCTCTAGCAAAGAAAAACAGAGCATCTCATAATCATTCGTAGAAAAAGGTTTGTTAATTTTCATCCTGTCCTTGGGTAGGTAACAAATTTAAGGGACTCATGATGTTGCCGCACCGTGATGCACCAGAAAAGCTACTTTTTGTGGCTTCTACTCCATCGTGCGATAGAAGAGAAAAGGACTTTTTAGATAATCGTGGATCCAAACAAGAGAAATAGTCAGAAGTTGTTTTTTGCGGTGTATAAGTTACTTTTGGGGTCACCAACGTGATCCCAAACACACCCTAAGACTAGTCCTGTCTAAAGTATATCTATTTTGAGGAGTTTAGTTTACTTACAATTATAATAGGGGTCATTATTAATATACCATTAATTTCCTGATATAACAATTATGCCTAATTAATTAATAATTCTTTCCAAACAGTTATTAAATTAATTTGATCTATCATTACAGTCCTAAATATAAGTCACTTGTATAGGAAGTTTTGATCCTAGAAGTAAGTTACTTATAGTAAATTTAATGCTTCTATTTTTAATTTCACCCTTATTTACTTCTTATTGGAAAGAAAAAAAGAAACGACAAATATGAGAATGATTTGTAAACATAAAGAGAGAAAATTCAAATGATGGTAAAAGTGGAAACTCTATCAATTTAATGCATTACTTAGTATGCAAAAGTAAGTTAGAACTTATAAGTGACTTATATTAAAGACCAGGGTGCTATATATTCCTTCCGGTTCTATTTATAAGTTTCAAATTTAGGAAGAATATGATTCATTTTATAAGTTTTAATTTGAGTTTATCTTAGCATATAATACATTGTTTTTCAATATTGTCCTTAATTATTTTTCTTTTATCACATTTTTTCACATGTTTTCTTTTATCTTTTTTCTCATATATTATAAGAACATATTTAAAAACAAAAGTTTATTTCTAACTTATTATTGTTTTTCATTAATTTTAACTAATTATTTATTATCTGTGAATTAGTTATTTAAAGCTTATAATAAATAAATGAGGGCATAGTAAGCTATGTGACTATAAGTCATCATAATTATCCGAGTTTATCTCTAACCTTGGTTAATATATAGGGTAAGATCTGGAGTCACGGTGTGATGTAGAAACTCAAAATTGTTCGTAGTTTGGCTTCTTCATTCAAGGTGGATAGCTTTAGCATATGATGAGGCTAATGATAGTACCGTGGTCTTCTCCCTCATTCATTTGTTGTCCTTCTTTCCATTGTTTTTAATCCTCCCTTGGCCTACTTTTTTTTTTTTTTTGGGAAATGACTTAGAATTATTCATATGATATACTTAAAAAAGGGACCTAAAATTTTAATATTTTTTATTTTTGCCCTTCTTGATTATATGTTAGCTATCATTACATTTTTCCCACTTATTCTCTTTCATTCACTCTCACTCTCTCTAAATAAAGACATGCTTAGTAAAAAAAAATATTTTTTATGTATCTTTTATTTTTAGCTAACTTTTTAATTTATGCAACTCAGTTAGTTGTATTTATATATGAAATTGTGGGAGTATTCTCAGGATAGAACAGGAAAAACAGGCCGAGCCCGTTGAGGCTCTAAAATTACAAGGGTCAGGTTTAAATTTTTTCCCTCAAATGGAAATAGGCCCTGCAGGGCCAAGGGCTTAAAAGGATTGGCCCTGTAGGGCTGAGAGCTGGCCCATTTAGGCTTTTTATAATTTTTTTAAATTTTTTCTAATATTATTAATTTTTTATATATTATCATTTTAAAATTAAATTTCACAAAATGGATTGATTTATTTAGTTTTAGACAATAATTTGTCTGATTAAATTTTTAAAAAATGGATTAATTTGGATATTAATAATGATTTGATTTATATTATATGCGTTGATATTTTTAAACTATATATATTTGATAATAGAGTATTTTTATATTTATATAACTTGTGATTCTATAATTTGAATTAGAAATTCATGAGTTTCAAAAATAATGTTTCTCACACTAAAGTAAAATAATAGCTAGATTGCAAAATTTGAAAATAAAATTCCTATAAAGAAGAAAATCTTGATATTTTCGTTACGAAAGAAAAGTATACTTATGAAGAAGAGTAATTGATTATAATGATGATGAAGTTTCAAAAGATTAATGATAGTATTTATTTATTGCATAATTGTACTACAGATGAAACTTTTGGATGTTGTTATCTTATTAATGAATACTTTATATGTTCTTAGATATTGATAAATATTTATATATGATAATATTTTGTATTTGTGACTTAATTTTATTCATATTTATGTCTTTTATTAACAATTTCATTAGTTTATTTTTATTTTCTTGACAAAAAGTATGAGAAATATAAAAAATAGTATTTTTTTTTAACTGGCTGAAAGCCCGTGGGCCAACCTTGAGTTCGTTAGTTTGAGTGTCGGGCCTAGTAAATTGGGGTATTTTTAAAATTTTGATTTTGTAGGACTGACCTTGATTCCTACCTCTACTCAGGAACAATACTAAGGAATTAAGATATGGCTCATTAAGAAGTAGAAACCACTAACCACTATCCTATTAGGGCCCAAACTCCAAAATGGCTCCCCACACCAAATTATTTACTCGAAATTTTCATAATTCATTGGAAAATATCACATAGTCAACAAATGGAGAGGTGAGAGAAAAACAAACAAACATCATAATATAACCTTAATGTTGGTACCTGGTCAATATGGGTGTCCTTGTTGGAATTTTTCAACTTCCCCCTGTCATTGTTAGTCTTCGGAGCCCATTTAATTTTTTGTCCTTTTGGTACGGGAGGGCACTGCCCCACGCAATTTACAAAGCCTTGGGTCAAAAAAAGAAACTTTCAAAAATTGCAACATTGACATCCCATGTAATAAAGAGTTTTTTTTATTGCATCCTCCAATCAATTAAAAATCACAAAAAAAAAAGAAGAAAAAGACCGTGAAAATTGCAAAATCGCATCAGTATCCGCTATAAAATTTGTATAGGTTTTAATAACAGTCAAATGATAAATGATAACAAATTTTTTACAAAATACCTTGTTTACAATTTTACAATTTCTAGTCTTTTTTTGCGATTTTCCTTTCAATCGATCATTTGAAGAAGATGACGAATTGTGTTGAAACAGCTGATCCGATGCCCCGGATCTTAAGCCATATGGCTGTCTTCGATTTCCCTCAAATGTATCAGTTTCTTCTTCCTCATTAATTCTCTGATATAATTCTCCTCTTCAAACACCAATCTCTAATCTCTGATATAGTTTATATATCGCTAGATCCAACCTGACCTCTCTTTCCTTCTTCATCTTCATTATTCTCTCCACCTGCAGCCAACCTCTGCATACACAGTCACACACACACACGCAGATATATATATATATATATATATAAAACATGCTTCAACCTATTTTCCTTTCTGTAATCTCCTTCATATTCTGGTCATGGTGGACACTTGACGCCGTCGTTTCGGATCCACAGACCAATCTTATATACGGCCGCTGCACACCATCTGCCAACCAAGTCGTCTTGCCCAACTTATCCATCTTCCATGAAAACGTAAACGCAACGTTTCGAGACATCAAAGAGAATATCGTCTCTGAGAACAAGTATTTTGCGACGGCGAGGATAGCCAACCCAGAAAACCCCGTTTTCACACTTTTTCAGTGTAGAAACTATATCTCCATTCCTGACTGTGTTGCCTGCTTCGACGTCGCAGTCCGGCAAGTCCGTAAGTGTCCTCCGGCGGCACAAGGTGCCGGCGTTGTCTTCGATGGCTGCTTCCTCGGGTACAAGTCGTCCGCAAATTAAACTCCAGTTTGACCTTTCTATTTTAAATAGAAATTAAGCTCCAGTTTGACCTTTCTATTTTAAATAGAAATTAGGCTCCAGTTTGACCTTCCTATGCGGAGATGACGATTTTTTTGGGGGGGGGTGAGGGGTTATAGTCATATAGATAAGATATTTATTTATTTTGATAACCGAGGTAGTGGTTTGTGCGGTTTACATTGATATATGCTGATTAAATAGTAGAGAAAATAAAGAAAATAAATTTTAGTTATTACTTCCCGTTCTTAGTATAGAATTTAATTTGTAGTTGAAATTGAATTAGAAACAAAATGTTATATTATAACTTATACAGACAGCATACAAAGATAAATGAATATAGTTGATGATAATAAATTTCCAAATTTTGTTTACATGAAAATTTTCTTATACAGGAAAATTGTTATAATTAGCAAAATTTTAATTGCATTAAAATAATAATGAAATTAAAAGTTGTTTTGAGCAAGCAAAACTTTTTTATATATACTCGTCAATTGATAAAACCCAATTATAAACCATCTTATTAGAATTCACAACTTTATTGTAATAAATCTACCCCTACCTTTGATCCTAGTCATTTAGAAATGACTAGACTCCCATAATATCTAAATTTACATAAGGCTGATACCCATGAGAAGGGACACTAGTTAAACTGATCCATTAAAAGATTAAGGAAATTCCTTACATTCTTTGAAATGCACAGCCCACATAAATAGCTGAAAAAATAATGCAGTCTTCAATCAGTGTAGCCACCTATCTAGCCCTTGGTGCTCATTCATAGAACTAATGGTCGGTCTCTTAACCAGGCCTGAACCTACCTAGTATATAAACAGCTTAATTTATGTGATTTGTGATTTTAGGTCTCTTCTGCAACATTTGTTAGAGACAATATTTATATTAAGTTTCTCATATTTTTTATGTCAAGTCTCCAATTATATATAACAATATGCGCCCTGTTTTTGAATTAAATGATAATATTTCAAAAATAAAACACAGCCGTGACATAGTGAATATAAAAAACTTGATCTAAAGTTTTTTCTTTTGGTTAAAATGATGACTTGTTCTCTAAAAGTTTATTCAAACACACCCCTAATCGATTTACAAGATATCATCCTATAAGTTTTGTATGTAAACAAGACAAACCCTTACTAATCCTGGAAAATTGATATGTTACGTTATACATTTTGTGAATTGAGGTACGAGACCAATGCTTTCTTTTGGAAGACAACGGAGGATTTCAATGCCGTATCATGTGGAAATCAAACTGTAGGAGAATCCACTACATTATTTACCTCACTTGTGCAACAAGTGCTAAAGAATCTGCAAACAACAACACCCAAAAGACAAGGGTTTTTTGCAGCCACGAAGATAGAATTGCCTGATAATAATGGTACAACTATTTATGGCTTTGCTCAATGTATTGAAACTATCACTCAGAATGGCTGCTTCAATTGCTTGAACACTGGATATAACAATATTATGCCGACCTGTCTTACCAATTCGGATGGTAGGGCTTATGCTGATGGGTGTTTCATGAGATACTCCCCCTCTTCCTTCTTTCCACATTATTACCAACCCATTGATATTACTTCCTTGGGCAAACAAGGTATGGCTCTTTCAAAGATTTTAATATATATATAATAAATATTATTGCAGCATGACAATTTGATTTGCTTGTGTATTAAAACCCCATCATCGATTAAGGGATTATATTGTTAATAAAACTTACGCAGAATTGCATTGTTCATCAGTTGTAAACATTGAGAATTCTCTAAGGGTTCATGCAATTTTTCTATTCTGTCAATCTTTCCCCTCTATTTTATTAGGTTCCATTTGACTTTTTTCATTTATCCAATATTGAAAAGAATTAGTACAGTCTTTGATAATTTTTTATAATTATTATCCAATATGCTCACTGTGAAGATATCTACTTGTGAACATTTACCTTTTAAACTATCTGCTTTACATAGAAAACGATATTAGTGTCAATATTGATAATGATGCATTTTGCTTTTTTTTACCGATAAAACGTTATTGAGATATGTTCTTTCTTTGTACATTTTTTAGAGGAACATTTAATATGCAAAAATTATGACTTATTTAAAAACAAGTCATCTAGTCTTGTCTTGTAGGTTCAAGCAAAAAGAGGGCCGTGATCGGGGGAGTTGTTGGAGGATTTACCCTTGTTACGATCCTCCTGATATTATTTATATGTATTAGACGATCAAAATACTCGAAGAGAATTCACAGAGGTAAACATACTTTCATCTCTATGAAGGGATGGATCCCCAATTGGTTCTTTTAGCTCATGAAGATACTTTGACAAATGTTCTTCTTGTCAATAGGGGACATTACTATTGCAACTATGTTAAAAGGCCTGATTTCTTACAATTATAAGGATTTGAAGTTTGCAACTCAGAATTTTAGTGAAGAAACTAAACTAGGAGAAGGAGGATTCGGTGCTGTATATAAGGTATGTAACTTTATTTTGATCTCATGTATTTTAATAATTATAGATCATGTTCCAAAGGAATGACGTTTTTAAGTGAGATTCATGTAATGTAAAAATTAAAGTTAGATTTCCAATGGGACAGAGGAAAAACTTATATAACAATTTCCTGATTGAAATTTTAAATCATCATGAATAGGGCACTCTAAGGGATGGGAAAGTAGTTGCAGTCAAGAAGTTAAATTTACTACGCTCCAAGAAGATAGAGGAAGATTTTTTGAGTGAAGTGATGCTTATCAGTGATGCTCATCATCCGAATCTTATTCAACTTTTGGGATGGTGTAGTAAGGGCCGTGACAGAATCCTTGTATATGAATACATGAAGAACAATAGTTTGGACAGATTCTTATTTGGTATCTTGCATCAACCGACAAAACTTATATGTAGTTCATTAAGCATTTATTTGCTATGCTTCTTAATTAATTAATAGCATTATGACTCATGAACATGTTCTTAAGACAATATATCGTTTACTCAACACACAGGTCATTCCTCTTATGTCATCGCTTTAATATATCACTTAATGCACACATACACGCACATCAATTCCCTGTGGTAATATTTCGAGAATCATTTTTGTTTCGCTCTTCTTCTTTTTCTCTCATGTATTTCAATTTTGAAAACTTGACAAACAGGTGAAAGGAAAGGTTTTCTCAACTGGGAGCAGCGATATGCTATAATTTTGGGAATAGCAAGGGGCTTGACTTATCTCCATGAGCAATTTCAAGTCTGCATCATACACAGAGATATAAAGACTAACAACATTTTGTTAGACGATGATTTACAACCTAGAATTGCTGATTTTGGATTGGCAAGACTTTTACCTGAGGACAAATCTCATCTCAGCACAAAATTTGTGGGAACATTGTAAGTTAAAATAAATTTTTTTCCTAGAATTTCCTTAGCTTTCCATTATATTACATTAGGTTGTCTATCATTTTTGATAAAATCTATGCTTAAGAAATAACAACACTTCAAGTGCACCTACAAATGCTAACTTTTCCAATTTTCTCCTCATAACATGCACTTGCAAAAAGAATATTCATAGGTATGTCAAAATGATCCAATATTTGCATTGCACACCTCTATTTGAGATTTGTTTGCATAATATTTATTTGCTCCTAAATACTACGTATTTTTTAGGGGATACATAGCACCAGAATATGCAATTCATGGTCAATTATCAAGAAGACTGATATTTACAGTTATGGTATTGTACTTCTTGAAATCATTTCGGGTCAGAAAAGCAAAGCATTTAAGGATCATGGTGACGCTGAAGATGAATTCCTTCTAACAAAGGTGAGAAATGTGCCATAATTATCTAAAAAGAGTTATTTTGAAAAGATTTAGATGTAGGACTTTTTTAACAACTCAGCTTAACCTTTTGAAAAAAGTTCCTCTTTTATGTGAAGAACTCTACTAATAAATGTTTCTAATTAAAAATTAATAGCTGAAATTTTTCTTTGTCTTTTCCACTTGTTTTATTCCATCTCGTCTAAATCCCACTTATTAGGTTTGGAAACTATATGAGAGCGGCATGCACTTAGAGTTGGTAGACAAAGCCCTGGACCTTAATGACTCCGAAGCACAAAAAGCAAAGAAAGTCATAGAGATTGGTTTGCTTTGCACCCAAGCGTTTGCTGATTTAAGGCCAACAATGTCTGAAGTAATTGACTTGCTCCAAAACAATGGCTTATCGCATATGAGACCCTCTATGCCTGTCTTAATTGTAACCAGTTAGGGTCAATGGAAGACACCTTTTTACCTTTACTCTTTCCTCTCCATCATCAAATATTGTTGTGCTCACTTGTGTACTACCAGAAAGATTGTTGGAATGTATTTAAAATAAAGAGATATATTTTTTAAATTTATATGAAAAATTGTATGGGGAATTAGAATGCTAAAGGTCACCAAATAAAATCATGTTTCTTTAATTTTTAAAGACATCTTATGATAGGTCACAAGTAGAACATAAAATATTTTAGGGGCAAAGGGAGGGGACAATGCATAATACTATATGTAAGCAAATATAGTTCCAATTAATTTGATTAGTTATACTTTATCATGTGCATATATAATTATACATTGAAAAAATAATGGTTTGCTTTTGTCATTTTATCATGTTAATAAAACAAGCACTACTGGCTTGACTGGGCCCGCCCCCGGGGGATATTCGTTTTATTTTATACGATGGATACATGTATGATATCAATGATAAAACTGTGTTTTGGTCTAAAATCTAGGCCTGCATATATTTTTTATTTCCCTTATTCAATATTTTCCCCACATTTATCCACATTAATTTCATTATTTTTCTTACTTTTTTTTGTGTCCAGATTACACTACAAACTATATCTTGTATTTAGGAGTAGAGGTTGTGACACTCTTGGTTTTTAATCAAGGATTTAGGGGTCATCAAGCTCGAATTTAATATGATCTTGAGGTATATTAAAAGTTTTTTGAGGTTGGTAAGGTATAAGGGTAAGTTAAAGGTTGTTTTGAAGTAGTTTTAGGGCTTTCTATATTCTCTGCTATGGTGAACGTCATTGAAATAAAGCCCTTAATTTATCGCTATGGGTTACTCCAAAAATAAATAAATTAATGTAACATAGTACACGATCTGAGTTGTATTTATTTTAGGGAGTCTCTAAAAATTTTTGAGTAATTAAGTATGCAAAATAACCTAAATATGTAGAATAACCATAATAAACTAAGACATATACATGGACTAAGTAAGTTGGAAGGCCCAATTAATTTTAGTTATAGGGAGTTGAAGTCTGCTACTAAAAATTTCAATGCAGAGAATAAATTTCGAGAAGGAGGATTTGGTGTTGTATATAAGGTAACTATATATTTTGATTTTCAGTATTTTGATCTATAGGCTGTTGGAAATTAATTTATTTTAATTTTTTTGAATTATTCATCTGATTACCCATTATTCCCACTATCCCATTTTCTCGTTATTGATTATTTTTTGCATGATTTTTGCTGCCCACACCCATGCATTTAGGATTAATTAGATTCCATTGTCCCATTTTGTGAGTCATGGCTATTTTTAAAAGGTGGGGTTATTATTTTTATTATTTATATATCATGTAATTAACCTATTTAAAGGTGTAACACATCATTCAATTAACCAATAAACTTATTTTTTAATTAATCAAACCACACAAATACTCAGGGACTTCGTCCCAAACTATACAGGATGTCAATACTCTTTGCCATAGGGGTCTCACTTCAATACAAATTATAATTACAAGTACTAATATAAAAAGTAGCCTCAAATAAGAAATTAATGAAAACCAATTTTTTTTCAAGAATTTGTCCCCAGTGTTATGGTAATTAAATATAATATAGCATAACGTACTCAATGAGTACATTAGAGCCTTTAAGGCACACTCATTTAGTGCCTTCTCTTGATCCCTATGAGACTGTTCACATGAAAATTGTTAAATAAATGGAGCGAGGACTAATGTCTCAGTAACTCAGAGTTTAACCATGCACGTACAAACCATCACACACAAATAATCATTAACTAGCTTATGTACAATTATTGAAATAATTTAAATAATGAACAACAAACAATGTCACTAAAGTTCATGATAAGCATATACATATCATGTCTACATGCAATAGATGCTTCCTCCCTTATGGCTTCATCTAACTTTATTCTGTTGATTGGAACTATAGGCTTATTTGTAGGTTGGCCCACACACTGGACCAACCAAAGCTACTACAGTACTCAGGATGTACCCGGCCAAAGGTGCAAAGCGCAAGTTTAGACCATGGCTCCCCTCCTTAAAGAACTAAACTAGGAGGTGTCATTGTCCCATGTTCCCCCTCTACAAATCTAGCCAAGTAAGTATTAAGGAAGGGGACCATAAAAAGACCAACCACTGTGCACATAGTGAAGCCAAACCACGTGGTTACTATATATCATATTGATAAGTATCATAAACTGCTCAGCTCAACCACCAATGCATGTCATGCATAAGCAACAATTCTAGTACATACAAGCATGTTGAAAAAAATAAATTAGCATATATTTTAAAAAATATAATTCTAACATAAGAATGCTTAACAAAAGGATCCAAATAACGCATAAAATAATATAATCATACCCTTTTATCTTTTCATAGCCTCGATTGCACTTAAGTAGATAGAGTTATATATATTTATATATATAAATTGATATACATTTAATCATAACACACCCACAAGGCTTGCACACATATATAAAAAAAAAAAAAAACCCAAGTTACCTGTTCTCCTTTAACTCACATGCAGTAAAGCATCAAATCTCAATAATACGACCTCTCAATGACTATCTACAAGAATCACACATATACAAAATGTTAATTCATAACTCATACTAAAATCTATCCTAAGAGTACCTTAAGGTTACTCTAAAACTACCTTAGAGCCTTAGAAGCTGCTCTAAGGAACCCAAATTAAATATCATTAAATTCTCCTAACTAAGATTTGACGAATATTAATCTTTTTAGTTTAAATCTACACCATGTGTGTGTAATATCCATGAGTAGGAAATATATGTTAAGGTCATATGTTCCTTAATTCTAGAGAATAAAATAAAACGATGTTCATGTAAAATACAACCTTAAATAATTACTATTTACAATAAGTTATAATTGAGGGTAAAGGACAAAGAGTCTCTACATATTTCTGTGAACTATCAACCTTAAGAAGAAATAAAATACGAAAACTTGGAAATACACACACACATATATTCATTTGAGAACAATCCCCTATATATAATATATGAAATAATTGATTGTCAAAAGTCACTATACCTGCAACAGGAAAACTCTAACTTGTGTGATCTTAATGGAGGCAACAATCCAACATGACAATATTAAATGAAGGAAGAAAATAAAAAATAGAGGAAAGGAAAAATTGGTAGAAAAAGATGGATGGATTGTGGCTAATATCACACAGATATATGGGATTGATGGAAACAAAGGTAAGGCTTGTGAAAATCATGAGAGGATACAAAAGAAAGCATGAGGAAGAAGGGGCGACCATGAGATTGGAGAGGAGTGGGAACACATTAGGTGCAGGTGTAGGTTTTTGTTCCTTAGGTTAATAAATATACATAAATATTTAAATTACATTTTATTAAATTTATATAATTAAATTTTTAAATTTAATTGTTTTGAGATTTATCCAATCTGATTAGATATAGATAATATGTTAATAACTCCTTATCAAATCTCAATTTTTTTTCATTTGAAAGTTTTATAATTATCATTTACTCCACATAATATTATTTAATTCATGACTAATTACTAATTAATATACACTCACATGGACATATCAAAGCATTTATTCCAATAATTATTTCTTTTTATTAGACTAATGTATAAAACTAATTTTATAACATATCATCTTTCTCTTAAATTATAATATATCCTTCTTGTATTCTAGATTATCATTAAATCTCTAAGCCCTCAAAAATTAGGATGTTATGTAACATACAAATATATATATATAAATAATTATTAAATTAAATAAAATAATGATTTGTTGTTAAGTTATTAAAAAAAAAACAAGACAACTTTCCCCGAAATCAGTGGAAAGTTGGGGGCAATTGACTAAGAGAAGAATTTTGGGGGTGTATTAAATGAAAGAGGAATTTGGGGGAGGAGTAGTAAATGATGGAAGAAAAAGAAAGGGGGAAGGTACGGATGGGAGTGGAAAATGGGAGATGGGTAGCAGAAAATTAAATGTGGGGGTATTATATATATCATCATTCTGGTTATTTCTTTTAAGCCAGAGCAAGAGAGAGTGGGAGAGAAGAGAGAGCAAGAGAAGAGAAAGAGAGAGCGAGAGGAAGAAAGGAAAATTAAGAGACAGTGGAAGTACATGCTATCTGAAAGATAAGGAAAGATTTGAAAATCATTTAAGTACACAAATATGCTTTTTTTTTATCAAATTTTCTTTATGAATAATTCTTATATATTTATAGCTCTATATCATTAGTATCATTATAATGTTTAGAGAAAATTTTACTATTTGGGTATAGAGTAAATATGGAGATTTGATAATGTATGACTGTAGAAATTTAAAGATACATTATTAAAGAATTTTAATTAGTTTATATTTACTCACTGACTGTTTTGAGAATTTTAAATTAAGATTTTAGTTGAAAAATTTGTTATTTAGACATATAGTATGTGTTTTACCGATTAAATTTAAGTTAAATAATTTCTTTGAGTTATTTAATATATTATTGAGGTTTTAATCGATTTAAATATTAAAAAAGTTAAAGATATATTTTTAAAATCATTTTTGAAGGCTTGAAAAATTGTAAATTGAGAATTTTGTGAAATTAGATAAAGTTACAGTTTGTTTATAATTCAAAGAAGTTGTTTGGTTTGAGAAAAAATTTTAAAGGAGACTATAATAAATAATTGAGAATTTTAATATAAAATATTTATATTTTGGGTAATAAAAATATATTTACTTAAGTTGTTAAATTTAAATAGCCTTATATGTAAATTATATTTTTCAAAATAGTATTATATCTATTACAAATGGCTAGATTTGGGAGAGTTAATATATTTATGTAATTTTGGTTTAGAGGGTAGTCTTAGAATTTTAGAGTAGTTTTGGAGTAGTTCTGGAGTAGTTCTGAGCTTATATTAATAAATATTTATGTGCAATTTTGTAGACTCTTGAGAATTTTGGAGTAATCTTTGTGAATATTTGTAAGCTAGAGTATCAGGTAATTCTAAAAAATTTTCTTGTACATGTGAATTATATATGATTATATTATGGATTTACTAATTTTTATATTACTGAAATATAACATTATGACTTTTCAAATAAATGTTTTGATATGTTACTTGATTTTGTTAAGATTTATTGCTATTAATTATGATCAGTATTTAAATATATTGATATCTATGGAGTTAGCATGAGTTGCTGTTAAATAGTACAGAAATTTTATTATTATCTTATTTTTAATAATATACTTGAGGACGTATTTATAATGTAATATTATTTACATATGACATATGCATTGTTGGACTAAGGATAGAATGAGATTTGTATGGATATAAATTACCACGTGGCATGCCATCACTCGGCGCACAGTAGATGGCACTTGTCAAGGCCCTTTTTTCCATGTTTTCCTTTGGCTAAGAATTCAATAGAGCTGTGGGACATATGACACCTCCTTATTTTATTTGCAAAGGAGGGGAGCCATAGTCTGAGCTTGAGCTCTATATCTTTGGCTGGATATATCTCTAGTATCGGTGAGCTTGGAATAATTTAGTAAAATGAATTAGTTCCTATCGGACTATGTGTTAGTCTATGGCTCCAGTCAGTGGTATAAGGGTAGATGGTGATATAAGAGAGACAGCATATTGCATTATTTTTGATATATTGGAAAAATGATATTGGTATATTGTTGAATAAAAAATGAAATTAAGTTGAATGTATAAAATCCGTGATTTTTATATATACATATATGCACACATATAAATAGATTTTTGGTTCATCATATATGGTTTGCTTGTATAGGTTAGAATTTCAGTAGTTACTGAGACGTTTGATCTCACCCCCTGTTACACCTTACTTATATAATACCTTAGCATTCCTTTAGAGCCATTTTCAGACCACTTTGGATGGTCTAAAACTTAAAACTTTCAATTTGGACGTTAATTTTCGGGAAATTACTGTTCACTGTTCAGTTTTCAGAATACAGGTCCAACTTTGAAAAATCATAACTAATTTTAGAAAAATAGTATGGAGGTGTTACAAAATTCTACGGAAAGCTCTTTCAATGCTATTTAAGGGAAAAATACTCAATTGGACTTATTCTTGTCCAATTTATACAGTTTATTGGATTAATATTACTATTTGTTTGGTAAAATCTGGACTCTCCAGATTCGACGCCTTAACTTTGAAAATTCATATCTCTTCGTCTACACATCCAAATGAGATGATTCACCACTCATTTTAAAGCTTGGGATGTGCACTATAAGTATATCAAATTTCGTAGCTTAACTCATTCATATGATAGGTCAAGCTGAAGCTCAAAACTAACTGCTCCATGACCTACGTTTTATCCCTTAACATCTCTTTACTTTAATTCTTTTTATTTCTTTGGCATACCTAAAATGGGCTTAGTTTTTCCCATTCATGCTCATACATTCCTATATACACCATAAGCTTTACAATTAAATACATGGCATTCACAACATAAGTCATAACATAGGAGAATTATACATTGAATAATAATATCAATCATTAGCATCAATAACTCTCCACTTCTTCTCCTTGCTTCTCATGCCATTAGTGCCCACCATTGATTGACCTAAATGGTTGGTTAGGGAGGGGGTGAGATTCGGGGGAATCTCAGTAGCAAACAATACCATATTAATCATGCTAAATGGATGCTCATGCACTACACGCAACTTGTTTATTCTCTTGTTAATTAGTGACATACTAGCATGCTCAAAGCTAACTTCTTGATGCATGGCCATGGAGACATAATCTACTCATCATGAATAGCAATTACAGTAGTTAAAACATGTCACAATAACATTCAATAACATGTACATGGCAACACACAAGCATACCACATCAAGCAATGACAATAGGTAAGTTCACTACCTTGCACCTCAAGCTTTCCTCTTACTTTTCCTTTGACTCCCTTGAATTTCTAACCATGTTAGCTTTCGGTCAACATCATCAAACATCCTCTTGGATGTTCCAAAGGTCCTAAACATAGTCATAATGATCATACAATCTATTAGGACCACTAGATTACATAAAGTTCAAAGCTAGCTCTCTTGGACCTCAACCCTTTCTCTTAGTCTTAGGGTTTTCTTTCTAGCTTTTCTAACATAAATCTCATCATTTTTCATTCTTATGATCCATTTCTTGTCAATTAGGACCACTTTAGATGGCCTTAGATTCAAGAAGATCAAATCTGGAAATTTTGGTTCGCGGGTACTGTTCACGCAGAATCTCCAGAATTTTTGCTCAACTTTGAAAATTCCTAATTAAATCTAAAAAAATCCAAATTAAGTGCTTCCAAGTCTCACTGAAATCTCCTTAAGTTAAATTTAAAGGAAAAATAGTTTTAGGAACCAATTCTACGCCAAACAGTACCGGAATTGTACGAAACTTGACACTCTTTCAAAAGTTCAACACTGTTTCCAGATTTCAAACCCTAACTTTGAAAAATCACCATAAATCGTACACATATCCAAATGAAGTGTTCTACCCATGGATTTAAAGCTCACAGAGTGTACTTTAAGCATGCCAAATTTCAGAACCAGATATGAACAGTAACTAATTCAAAATAGGCATCAAATCAGCACATAATTCTTCTAATTTTCACATAGATCCACTTGAAACAACCTTTAATCCATGTGTTTTAGCTAGATCTAACATCAAAACTTCCTCCTCCACAATATATATGTTTCGTCCAGCATCAAAAGAGAAGAAAAACTATGATTTTCAACCATACAACCTAAGCAAACAAGGTGGAGAACAACTTAAGAACAAAAACTAACCTTGAATCCTTGATTGGTTGATCAAAGTTGATAGCTTTTCCTTGGTTCTCCTTCAAAACCCTCTCTTTTACCTCTTCCTCTCACTTGGCCGAAACACCATCAGCAATTAGGGGGAGAAGAAGCTCATTAATGTGTACAAAATATCCCACCAACCATCATTAATGTTATGCCAAGTGTCATAAGCCTACTTAATCTTAATCCTCTCTCTTAATTAACTTAAATCATAATGTAATTAAATTCCAAAGTCAAGATCCTCTCCATTGGTAGCTTGACACTTAGAAAGCTTTAATTACCATCTATTAAAGGCTTGACAAGTGGCGACTTGTGGGCCAAGTAAAGTGCAAGACTCTGATTAACACTTTATCGGTGCACTTTTACTCCGGGTTTAACTTCTTTTCTATAATTACAGTGCTCTGGCCTCTGTAATTATTTTCTATCAGATCCATAAATTCTCTTTAACTCTAGAGAGTATCTATGAATTTTCTTAGGCCATAACACTTCCTTTAAGCCTTGCATAAAATTCATTTACTAAAATACCTTTTTATCGGCAAAACCGGTTCTTTAATTTATTAAAGCCACTCTACTGGCCTTTTGGTTGCGGGACTAATTTTATAAATTAGTAAAACCTTCCAACCATTTAATCTCATTTTTGTATACATTTTTGAGGTCTCTTACTATTTTAAATAATTACCTCAAATGGTATACTTTTTACTAGTAATAACCTCATAAATTCCATTGAAACTGCCTCAGGAGTATTTTCATCTTTTCTCTTCATAGAAGAGCCTTAGAATATTATTTCTCATTTTCTGGGATTTTTCTTAGAATTTTCTGTATACTCTTTCATTTTTACCCCTGTTAGTCATAACTTTCGGAATTTATAGTTTAGTCCCTGCTTGGACTTAGCTTCATATAATTCTCTCTTTGAGGTTTCTAACTTATCCCTTGGCCTGTATCTAGCCTCTTTTCTCTTTTTGGGCCTTTGAGACTTTACTGGAGCCTCTAATCTTGATTATACTTGAGCCCCTGAAAACTTTTACTTTGCAGTTTAGTCCCTGAAACTGCTTTGACTTCCTTTCTCATCTTTGGGACTTCTGCTCACAGGGGTCTGCTAGCCTATCTAATTTAGGCTATTTTTTGAACTTCTAGGCCTAAAATTCTAGATGTTACACCCCCTATATTAACAATTTTCAGACGAAGAATCTAGTAGGAATCAAGGGAAGGCACCAATGGAGTGAGTTGTGAAGGCTTTTGTGCTCCTCAAGCATATGCCATGTTATATTTTTATTTGCCATGACTATAAGAATTTAATAATTTATTTTGTTAAGTTATATTAGAAATGTTTTGAAATTATGATTTATTTGAAGTGTTAGAAATATGTATGGACTTTAAATAAAATATTTTATCACGTATATTGATATAATTATGTGAGGTGTTACATGTTACACCCATTCAGTTAATGAAAATTATCAGTTCATTCTCCTGTTTGTCTCTCTACTTTATTATTTTATATTTATCACTAGTATCAGAGCCTGGTTTTGAGACCGTAATATTTTTTCATCTAATTAGTTTTTTGTTTGCTATAGCAACATGTCTTCTGCAAATTCTTATTTTGTGCAGCCATCTATTCCTCACTTTGATGGTCATTATGATCATTTGAGCATGCTAATGGAGAACTTCTTAGGATCCAAAGAATATTGGCAAGTTTTAGAGAACGATGTAGCAACACCAACGAATGCACAACTCAGAAATTGAGGCATCGAAGCTAAAGGATTTAAAGGCAAAGAACTATTTGTTTCAAGCAATTAATCGTCCCATCCTTAAAACTATTCTCTGCAAAGATACTTTCGAGGATATATGGGATTCCATGAAGAGAAAATACTAGGACACTACCAAAGTGAAGCGTGCCTAGCTTCAAGTCTTGAGAAGAGATTTTGAAACTCTACAGATGAAGGATGGTGAATCTATCATTAGTTATTGTGGCAGGACTTTGGAGATAAGTAGCAAAATGCGTTTATATGGCGAAAAAATACAAGATGTTTTTATTGTTGAAAAAAATATTGCGCTTATTAACTTCCAAATTTAATTATGTCATTTGCTCTATTGAAGATTCAAAAGATATAGGTGCACTCTTACTTATTAATTATAGAGCTCCTTGTTAGTTCATGAGCAGAAAATGAACCGCAATTCAACATTAGAGCCACAAGTTTTAAGAGCTTCCACTACTACTCATTCCTCAAACTATAGAGGAAGGGTAGAGGTAGAGGTCAAGGTTGAGGTAGAGTAAGAGGTCATAGTAGAGAAAGAGGAGACCGAGGCCATAAAGATGACAAAGCGGAGGAGGATGAATTTCAAGGCAAACGTGAAGGACGAGATCAGCAATTTTATAAATCTAAGGTAGAATGCTTTAGATGTCATAAACTTGGCTATTATTGTTTTGAGTGTTATGCTAGGCTGCTTAATAAGGAAAAAGGAAAGAAGTCAAATTTTGGAGAACAGAAGGTTGAAGATACCTTATTGATGGCATACCAAGTTACCGAGACACCTCATTTAGATATTTGGTATGTGGATATTGGTTGCAGCAACCACATGTGTGGAAGAAAATCTTTATTTTCTTCTTTAGATTAAGGATTCAATTCCACTGTAAGTTTTGGTGATTGTTCTACTATTAAGGTGTTGGGAAAAGGCAACATTAAAATAAAAACTAAAAATGGTTTTGTTGAAATGATTGAACCCAATTCTTCATTGTCTTTCATATCATTTTAAAGGTTTTCATCATAGTTAGTAGCTCTTTTACTGTTTATTGTGCTTAATTTATATTAAAGTGCCTTACCTTAAATTAGTGCATAATAGGGGCAAAATTGTCATAATTGGAGATTAATTATTATTAATTGATTTCTAGGATAATTGATCCTACATTATGTATGATTTTCCATGTAGGTACTTTGAGAGAAATTTGGGCAAATTTGGAAATCACACTTTAGTCCCAACATTAAAGGTAGTAAAAGACCGAATTAATCGCAGAAAAGGGCCCCAGAATTCAAGAAATTACACTAGAGGCCCTGAGTAAATGAAGCTTTGCGTTTTGGCTGAAAAGTACCATCCGCCGCAGCGGATTTGTCAGAATTGCAGAAGTCGCGATTTCAGCATTCTAATTCGGATCCCTAAGCTACAACCCGACCCAAAACCACCTCTAGTAGCCAGTATAAGCTGAGTTTCAACCTAGGGAAGCCTCATTCGGTCTCTCCTCGCCTTTCTTTGGCTGAATCATCCTCTCATCTCCTCCTTCCACCAATTCTTCATTACATTCCATCATCTTTCCCTTTAATCCATCAATAACCTCTTCTTCCATGGAGATTCAACTGTTGCTGCTGGTTGGAGCAATGCTTGGAGTTATGGAGGGCTAGGGGTTCTTCAACTCTTGAAGATGGTTGATTGGCATAAGTTCCAAGAGCTTTAAAGGGGAGTTAGCTCCATCCATAGTTCTAGTTGTTTATTTATGAATTTCTAGGTTTTAGGATTTGTAAATTGGGGCTGAACTGTTTTGATTATAGTTGTAATCAATTCTGGATGATTATCTTGTGTATTGGATTAGTTAATGTTGAATTTGAGCTTCAATATATGTGGTTACATATATGTTTCTATGCAACTCTTTTGATACTCTCTTTCTTGCATGGTATTGTTTGATTGTTGAGTTAATCTGGGCTTGCATTAAACCAAGTGCATTAATTAATCTTAATACACACACTAAGTGAGCTTAATAGGATCTTATAAGATGGGTGGCCATTGATTAAGATCCTAGACTTGAAGGGTTCTTTAAGGTTTTTCCTTTAGAAAATTTGGTGATTTTTACTCCCCAAAATCATTTTGAACTATGATTGCCAAAGGTCCATTTTCAAGAGGTTTTATCAATTGTTTCAATACTTGTTTCCCATCCATTCCATCGTAATTTTTCAAAAATCCAAAAATATATTTACATTGTATTTTATCTCAATTAATAGTTTTAATGAAAAGCCCCAACTTTACTCTAGTCAATTTGCATTTTCATGGCATTTAGTTAACTTAGGATCAATAGTTAAGGCTCCAACAAGTGAAACGACCCGAGGTTGTGCCTATAGTACAATCCTTGGTTTTAATTTTGAGTTTGACCCTAAGGTGTAAGCAAGACAGGTCACATTTCATGAAACCATCTCTGATGTTTATTATGTTTCTGATATGAAAAGTAATTTGTTGAGTGGTGGTCAATTGCAAGAAAAAAGTTATACTATTACTTTTCAGAACAGGACTTGTGAGATACATGACCCTTCATGAGGTGCTATTGTTGTTATTCCAATGACTTCAACCAGGTTATTCCCTGGAAAGATAATGAGTGTTCATTCTTGCTTGTTGGCTAATGAGAAAGATGTTTCGTGGCTTTGGCATTACCGTTACAACCACTTGAACTTTGGTGGATTGAAAACTCTTCATCAAAAAAATACGGTCACTGGTCTTCCTCAAATTTTTGCTCCTTCCCAAGTTTGTGAAGAGTATGTTGTTGGCAAACAACCATGTTCCCAATTTCCTCGAGGAAAGTCATGGAGAGCAAAAGAAGTCTTGGAGCTAATTTTATTCTGACATCTATGGGCCAATAACACCAACTTCCAATGGTGGCAAAAAAAATATTTTATCACATTTATTGATGATTTTACTAGAAAAACTTGGGTTTATTTTATTTAAAAGCTTTAAAGCTCAAATTGAAAAGGAAGCAGGAAAGATGATTAAAACTCTTCGTATATATCATGGTGGAGAATATTGCTCAAAAGAATTTGCAAATTTTTATGAGCAAATTAGTATTCGAAGAGAGCTTACAGCTATTTATACACCACAACAAAATGGAGTATCATAGAGGAAGAATAGAGCCATCCTCAACATGGTGAGAAGCTTGCTAGCAAAGGGAAAAGTTCCAAAGAATTTCTGGCCAGGAGCAGTGAATTGGAGTATTTATGTATTGAATAGATGCCCTACCTTTTCTGTTCAAAACATGACTCCACAAGAGGCTTGGAGTAGACGAGAGCCAGCTATTGACCACTTTAGAATTTTTGGTTGCATTGCCTATGCTCATGTTCCAGATGAGAAAAGAAAGAAGCTCGATGATAAAAGTGAAAAATGTGTTTTTGTGGGTGTAAGTGAACAATCTAAAGCTTATAAATTATTTAATTCGCTAATCAGCAAGACTGTGATTGGCAGGGATATTATTTTTGATGAAGATAGTACCTGGAATTGGAATAGGCAACAACCTTCTGTAATTAATTGTGATGATGAAATTGAAGATGAAAAAGAGCAAGTGCCACACCTAGAAAATACCACTATTGCTACTCTTGAACATTCTCCAAATAGTGCAGAAGCACTAACCACTATAATAGTGGAAGAATCTTGTGCTAGTTGAGCTCAAAAGAGACCATCTTGGAAGGTGGATTATGTATGTAGAGATGACTTATCTTAAGATGATTCAATAGCTTACCTTGCTTTGTTTGCAGATTGTGATCCCCTCACATTTGAAGAAGCTAATAAAGATTAAAAAAAAAAAAAAAGTGGCAAATTGCCATGGATAAGGAGACCAAATCTATAGAGAAAAATAATACATGATTGATAGAGCTCCCGAAGGGGTAGAAATCCATTGGAGTCAAATGGATTTACAAAACAAACCTAAACAAAAATGATGGGGTTGACAAATACAAAGCACGCCTTGTTGTAAAAGGCTATAGGCATGAATTTGGGATTGACTATGTTGATCAGCCACTTGGATATATGAAGAAAGGGAGTGAAGAAAAGGTATATAAATTGAAAAAGGCTTTGGATGACCTAAAACAAGCATCACGAGCTTGGTATAGTTGTATAAATGCCTATTTTTCTAAAGAAGGCTTTCAAAAATGCCCTTATGAACATGCTCTCTTCACAAAATTTGCAAAAGATGGAAAAATTCTTATTGTGTCTCTTTATGTTGATGATTTAATTTATATTAGAAATGATATAGGCATGATTGATGCTTTAAGGAGAACAAAATTTGGGCATAATGCGTTATTTTCTTGGCATTGAAGCTATGCAATCACCAAGTGGGATTTTTATTTCTATGTTCTTGAGATGTTGGACAGGTTCAGAATGAGGGATTGCAATCCTGTTAATACTCCAGCAGAATGTGGCTTAAAGTTGGTGAAAGATGATGGAGGAAAGAAAGTTAATGCTCCTTTCTTCATGCATGGTGTTAGTCTTATAAGTCGTTATATGGAAAATCCAACTGAGAATCATCTGTTATCTGCAAAAATGATTTTTCATTATTTGAAAGGTACCATTGATTTTGGTATTTTTTATATCAAGGCTAACCCAAAAGAAAAGTTTCATGGCTTTTCTGACAGTGATTATGCTGGAGTCCTCGATGACAGAAAAAGTACATCAGGCTTTGTTTTTATGATGAGTGATAGAGATATTTCTTGGTCTTCAAAGAAACAACCAATTGTTACTTTGTCACTACAAAAGCTGAATTTGTTGCTGCAGCAGCTTGTTCTTGTCAAGCTATATGGCTAAGAAGATTGCTTGAAACAATTCGGAATCAAAAAAAGGGTCCAACGACTCTTTATTGCGACAATGTTTCAGCAATTAAAATTTCCAAAAATCCAACATTGCATGGAAGAAGCGAGCATATCAACGTGAGATATCATTTTTTGCCTGACCTTTGCAATAATGATACTATTGATTTGGTATTCTGCAAAAGTGAAGATCAAGTGGCTGACATTTTTACTAAACCACTCAAGCAAGATCTGTTCATAAAGCTTAGAAAGATGCTTGGAGTGTGTTCTATGGATGATTTTGTTCATGGGAGCGCTTAGCTTAAATCCTGATACTCTTTAACTAAATGTTTGCAAGCATTAGTTTATGGGAGGGATTGTTGGAAATTTATTTATTTTAATTTCTTTGAATTATTCATCTGATTGCCCATTATTCCCACTATCCCATTTTCCCATTATTGATTATTTGTTGCATGATTTTGCTGTCCACATCCCATGCATTTAGGATTAATTTGATGCCATTATCCCATTTTGTGAGTCATGACTAATTTTTAGGAGGTGGGGTTATTATTTTTATTATTGAGTATTTAGCACGTAATTTACCTATTTAAAGGCACGTTCAGTTAATGAAAATTATCACTTCATCCTCCTATTTTTCTCTCTACTTTATTATTTTATATTTATCCTAGGTCATTTTTAATGTAGGAATGTCTCTAAGGGGATATATACTTGCATATAGAGTTAGAAAATAAGAGAAAGTCTTAGCAATGATTGACATTGTTTATCTTCAAAATAGGGTATTTTGAAGAATAAAAAAGTAGTTGCTGTAAAGAAATTAATTACTTTACACCAATCTAAGAAGGTAGAAGAAGAATTTGAAAGTAAAGCTAAGCTTATGAACAATGTTCATCACCAGAACCTTTTTCGGTTTTTTAGATATTGCAGTAAAGACAATGAGAGATTTCTTATTTATGAATATATGAAAAACACCAGTCTTGACACCAAAGATCATATGTGGTTCTTTAATCCTTAGGTGTCAAATTTTTCAGAATAACTAATTGGCAAGTCGTTATAATTTTGCTTGATTTTTTAATTAGGTCCTTGTAATTTTTTCTTTTTTAATCAGATCTTTATAGTTTTACTTGTGTTTAATTTCTCTTGTTTTTCTTTCCATTTTATCTAGTTCTTATAGTTTCACTAGTTTTTAATAATATCCATATAGTTTTTTTCCTTTTCTTTTCTTTTTTGTTGTCATCAATCGCCTAAATTTATAAAAGACTTTATTAAAAATCGAGTAGAACTATGATGACCTGATAAAAAAACTGTAGAGAGTTGATAAAAAGAGGAAAAACCTATAAGGATATGATTAAAAAAATTAAATGGATCTATAAAGACTTGCATATTAATTATGTCGAATTTTTTTATGAAATTATGACATGTGGATATATTTTCAACGGACAAATATATCACTAACTCTAGCGATAATTCATTCTCATGTCATAATTTCATTCAAGAATTATCAAAACATTTCTTTTAATATTAGTGCTATTTTTTCCTTTAGTTGTGTGTAAATTTGTAAAATAGGTAAAAATAAAGGTTCTCTTAATTGGAAGTAACGGTATAATATAATTTTAGGAAAAACAAGAGGTCTAGCTTACTTGCATGAAGAACTTCATGTTTGTATTATAAAGAGATATAAAGGCTAACAACATTCTCTTAGATGATGATCTCCAACCAAAAATTGTTGATTATTTGGCTTAGCAAGACTTTTATCTGAGGAACAATCTCGCTCATCTTAGCACAAAATTTGTTGGAACATTGTAAGTCAAAATAGTTGCATTTTTTGATATTCTAAGAATTCATATTAACAGCACATATGATACAACATATTACCTTGTACATATCTATTTCATATTCAAAATATTGTTCTTGCATTAATTTGAGGCATCAACTACAACATAAACATTATATGTTTTTTAGAGAATATACTGTACCAGAATATGTAATTCATGGTCAATTATCAGAAAACGTTGATATTTATAGGCCATTATAATCCTAAAAATTATTAGCAATGAACGAATTAAGGAATTGAAGATTCATGGTGATTTTGAAGGTGAATTCCCCCTTAAAAAAGTAAGAAAATCTCTATGATCAATTAGAATTGGCAGTTTCATTGGAGAAAATTTGAATATAGAACTGTTTTGTTATAAACAATTTGCGTGAGTGTGTCAAAAGAAAAGTTCCACGTCATTTGGAATTGTGAGGGTCCAAATAATAAGTGATCTTGGGCTAGTAAATGGGCCAAGAGGAGAAGTAAGCCCGCATGCCCAACAGGCCCCTGGAAAGAAATCCGGCAATTTTCCGTCAACCGTTGTGCATGAGCCAAACACGGTATTGGACACTTTTATAAGAAATATCTATCTAATTAATATGTCATTCAATGTCTGCAACCAAAGGTTTTTAAATAGTCGTCAAACTAGTTAATTACTAATTAGAATCACCCATTTAAGTTATTCATGACTATTTATTGACAAGTTAATTGCCTAATAGTATTGTGATCCGCAGCCTATATAATGGGCATGAGACTGAAGTTCAAAGTGTACTGCCATGCTTTGAGCTTTCAGGCAACTGTCTTCCCTCTTCTAGTGTTCTGTCTTATTGAGTTCTTTTATCTTTCGCTATTCTATTCACCCTGTCCTTATAGGAGAATCTGTTTAATCTTCGAAAGTGTCGCTTCTTGCTTTGCCAATAGTTGTGGAATAGTTTTTAAGGACAGTATCTATAAGACACAACTCAGATTTATCATTTTTCTGTAGGTGTTACTATCAACAGGATTTGCATAGCATTACAAAGCAGTTGGAAGATTTGCTAGATTTTTAGAGAATTTAGACGCCCCCGCCAACATGTTTTAACCACACAAAGTTTTGGTTGTCTTGTTTGCCCTTCCTATTCACTTGACAGGCTTGGAAACCATATGAGAGAGGCATACACATAGAGTTGGCGGACGATACCTCGAATCCTAATGATTATAATGCCGAAGTAGGTGAAGAAAATTATAGAGATTGGTCTGCTTTGCACCCAAGCACGTGCTGAACTAAGGCCATCAATGTCTTAAATAATTGCTTTGCTCCAAGGCAATGACTTAATTATTAAAGAATATGACGAGACCCACTATGCCTTTCTTTATTGAAACTTGGTACTAGCTAGGGGTCCCGGTGAGACGCCTCTACCTTTGCTGCTGCTTCCTCTGCAGAAACGTCCCACGCTGCTTGCTCTGAAACGATGGCTTATCAAGCGTGGATTAATGCAGGTTTTCCAGTTATGCAACATACAACAATATTTTTGAAAACCTTGATCTGATGTGGCTCTCTATAATCACAGAAATGAGCTTTTACGGACACTTGACATGCAAAGACCTAAGCTTGGTCTTCTAGTTTTATAACGTGTGCACAGATAGGACTAGAAATATGCATAATTGCTTTTTCCTCATCCTCCGCAATCCACGTCGGATTAATTGTAGTTTTATTCTCAATATGGTTGTAAAGGAAAAATAATTAATTTCCTTTAAAAATTCATATTCTATGAAAAACCAACTTCAGTAATTAGAAAATAAAGCTGGATTGGATTGAATTTTTAAATGAAATTAATTATTTTTCCTTTACGACCATATTGAGAATAAAACTACAATTGTACGTATGCCATTGAACTTTAAAGAAAAACTTGACAAAGAGCATTTTATACAACAAAAAGGCAACCAGAAAAAAAGAAAAGAAGAGATATACTTTTTGAACCACACCTTACATGGATTCTCTGACATAATATATTTTAGGGCTATTTGCATATGGGGCACAATATTAGTATGTAAGCAAACACATGCCAATTAAATTCATGAATTACACCGTGTCATGGAAAATAAGTATTTTATTTTTATCGCAGTAATAAAACGGCGAGAAATCATTACCAGCCACGAAGCCCACAATTTTCACAAGGAAGCGGGCTCAAATTTAAATCAGGAGCCCAACTTTAAAGCAAAAATAATAACCGAGTCATGAGGATTAAGAGAGCCCATTAATGTTTTTCCTAACGTGTTGAATTTAATAGAAAGAGTTAATTCCCTATAACATAATGGAACCAAGGTTTAAATTTTTTTTTTTAAAAGAGGTATTCACATTTAATGTTTGATAGTGCTTCAAACAAGATTGTGAAGATACTCCTTTGGTCCTTAATATAAAACCTATAAGTTGGTTTTGGTTCTAAATATAAGACTTATTTTTTATATTTATCAGTTTTTTCTAAATTACCTCTACGGATACTCTCTCAATCATAATCAAGTAGAAGATGATTATGTTGTTTTAGGAAAAACATGTTATATTTCTTATAATTAACTAACTTATCTAACTTTTCTAATCTAATTAAATTAGTTAAATAAGTTTTATATTAAGAACCGGATGAGGAGTACATGGGTTTAGTCAAAAAAAAAAAACTCACTGTTTTTTTAATCAAATATAAACAACTCTGTTAAAAAGTAGGAAATTTGTGATGGATTTTTTAAAACATTTTCTATCTAACAAAAATCCATCACTAAAAAAAAATGTAAAGGACTTGCCATGAATTAAAAACAAAAAATGTAAATTTCGTTGCAAGAATAATTGTGACTGGAATTTGTGATAGACTAGTCTGTGTTAGATTTGTCGTGAAGGCACGTATTGGCCACAAATCTGTCTCAAACAGTTTTCTGGGTAATGCATTTTTTTTTATTGATTTTATTATTACCTCTTGTATATAGGTTAAAAGATTCGCGTTCCCACGTCCCACCCAAAAAGTAGGGTGTTCGCTTGGCTGTCCGTTATGCCTGCCCAAATCTGTTAAAAAAAATGTCCAATTCTGCCAAAAACAATGGCCCAAGGAAATAGTGGGCATTTTTGGATGGGTTGATCATCGGGCAAGATGTGCCGTCTTGCTTATTTAGTTCTGCCCGAAAAATATTTATAAATCTACATATTATAATAATACAATTTAATACTTCTGATTTTTAATATAAAATATAATTGACTAATTTAGAGAGATTAAGAAAATTAAGTTATTTATTTATAATTAATAGATATTATTTTTTTAAAATATTTTTATTATTAATGTGTGTTTGAATTACAAATTGATAATAATCCCTTAACATATGCAATCATTATAGAGATTATTTGATGACAAAATAGATTGGATTCATATATTTATGATTAAAATTGAAAATAACAATAATTTTTATATTAAGAACCGACATAATATTATATTATATTTCTGCATTATTTTTTCTGCCCAAAAAAAAAATCTCCCTCTTACTGTTTCCATTTCCCGTAGCAACCATATTCCCACTTACCGGCTCGTTGTACGTCTGATCTCTCTTCAATTTTCTAATTCATTCAAGTGATCATCAACTTCAGGTACTCTGTTTTTTTTTTTTTTTTTTGACCGGACAGGTACTCTTGTTAGACTTATGTAGATTTCAGTTTTTTCTTAACTAAATTAATTACTTTATCTTTGGTGTAACTATATGTTATTTAGCTACCATTAAGTGCTTATTAATTGACACGTAATTGGTATACACTACACACATACTTGAAGGACTTTTCATGCTTTTCTTCATAAAATTAAAAAAAAAAAAATCTGGGCTGAACAGTTGCAATTAACTCAAGATTCTGATCAGTTTTGAGACTTTCTAACAGAAGGGATTAATTAAGGCGATAACATGTTGATGTAGATGTAAAGAAATTTGCAGATGAAGATGCATGATTTTCTGTAGGCACCATGAGTATTGGAGATAAAAATACACCATGAAGTTGCGTTGTTTTTAATAGACTGTGAATGTTATTTAATTATTAAAGTATGTAGTATTTTAAATTCCAGGACTCAATTGTGAATTTCAAAATTAGAAATTATTAAACACAAGAGGCAAATAAATCTTTTAGGGATAACGACTAAACAATGAGTTAAAAGCCTGGCATTTTAGTCGCTTTAAGATCCTAAACTCTTCCTAAGCATCTTAATTTTAGAATCTTCGGTCGGTCTCCTATAAAAGAGTTGTGCAATTAAGGGAGCATATACCAGTTGCATATCCACTTCCTTTGCGTGAATCTTTTCCTCAAGCTTGGAATAGAACTGTCCAGTGGGATTGTCGTCTTCTTCATTCTACCGTTGACTATGTAGCTTCTTTCCTCTTTGCGGGCTATCACGAAAATGGAAAATTGGCTAGGCCGTCTTTAGAGTCCAGGAAGTGGCAGGCTATCCATGGCTCACAGTTAAAAACGAAGACCAATAAGTCCTTATGCAAGAGCGATGAATAATTTATTTCAGTGGCCCAGATAGAAGTCCGATAAATAATTTTTTTGATAAAAATGGCTTGTGTATAATTATCTAAGTCTAGAGCTCTCTCAAATTTTGAAGTTAGAAATTTATAAGATGATAGAGAGATTTAAATAATTAGTTAAAGCATAAAAAAAATAGAGGTTTTGTAAAAGCTTATTTTTGAGTAAGAAATTTAGAAAGAACTAAGAAAGGAATATATACTAAAAATATACAAAAGCCAGAATACTTAAAAAAATTATAGATAATTATTTTGAAAAATAAAGAAGTTTATGGCAGAGCTCATTTTCCAAACAGGACTATACATAATTTAAAAACTAAATTCCTAAATTAAAGCCTTATTTTCTCGAGAAATTTACTAAAAGGCAAAGTTGAGATAAGAATGATAAGTCAAGGCTAAAACAGTCCTTGCGTTATACCTACATCACACGCGTCCCTCTCTTCTCCTGAAGCCATCCGCCACCGCCCCTGTACTCCTCTCTTTCCTCAACACGAACACAGTCTCCTGCCCCTCACACGACCCTCATCACAGAAGCTAAGACGTGACATACCCAGAATGGAAAAGGGCGAATAGATGGAGTACGAGGGGGAAAGCAGAGCAAGAGAAAAAGAGATTGAGAGATTGAGGGAACGAGAGAGAAACCGAGAGAGAAAGTAAATGCTGTGAGTGAGAGGTGGATATCGACGCAGACGAAGAGGGGAGGAACTTGCCCTGACTGGAGAGAAAGGCGGTTAAGTTTTCTTAAGTCTCCTCTATCTCTGGCTCTGTTACCTGGGTACAGGGTTGAGAGGAAGAAGCAACCGAAAAAGTTTATATATATATAGATATATATATATATATATATATGTATACACACGCACTGCTGCATGATGAAATGGTTTGAAGCAAGGGATTCTTGTGAGTTCCAATTTGCGGTTCTAATCTGTATAGTTTCGGGTTCTCTGAATTTAGTGGTAAGGAAAACGAGAGCTTAGTAATAGATGTAAAATCAGTGACCTGTGGCTGTTTTGATGCCTAACATATGACTGCATGTTGATTATTGTGCCCGATTGATGACCTCTGAAACCGGGGTTTATGTTCTTTGTGGGTGTAGCTTTGTGTTCTAATAGAAAAGGTTGAAAGAAGCAAGATTCATAAATCTGATATATGAATGTACATATGTTTACCCGTATGTGTGTGGTTGGATGTTGATTGATGAATTAAAGCTTTAAAGATTGGAAATTATAAGGACTTGCTGTTTGCTATTCTTCAATGTTTAGCAAGTGTTTTTAGATGGTTAAGTTATGCTTGGACGCATTAAAATGATAGTTGAAGACTTGAAGTGATATTCATAAAGACGGAATTTCAGATTTATAAGTGATGCTGTCAAAATGACCGAATTAGTTGATGAATTAAAGCTAATTATACTTTTCTTCCGCTGTCTTAGTAGCATATATATGCGTGCTGCTGTGAAACTTATGAAGATACTCATATTGTTAGAGATGGGACTGATTTTAAGTCTAAATGATAGTGTAAGAGAGATAAAATTGCCTAGCGGGAAAAAATAATGGAAGCATTAAGATAATGATTTAAACACTATCTGAATCTGGAAAATAATTTCAAATTGGAAATAACATTATTTGGAGCATTATTGGGAGTGTCTAAATGATTTAAATTTTGATATATGGAGTCTTTATGTGTATAATAATGAGCTTAATGAATCGAAATGATGAAGTGGATAGATTATGTGATACTTATTTGACGGTTCTTGTGGGTAGATATGTAAGTTCTGTTTAATGCTCCCTTGTAATGAATAGCTGTCTCAATGTTTTGAAGTTGGTAGTTGTATTGTTCTATGCCTCTAGATGTATAGTAACTGTTCCAAATGGTTTGATGGTGTGTAGACACATTAATATGATGATTTGATCATTAAACGTTGTTTCTAATCTCGAAACAATTAAATAATGAAGATGCTTGACAAGGGTCTTGGAAGAAATGCATTAAGTATCTCAAGGCTTTAATGGGTTAAATTGATGAAGTAGAATAAAGAAATCAGGCCTATTCATTCCCGTTGTTTCGGTCAAATGACTATGAAAGCAATATCTTTGAAATTGAAAAAAAAAAAAAATCCAGACTTAGTGGAAAGTAGGCTGTGGGAAACATCCGGGAAAGGAAAAAGAAAATATTTTAGTTCATTTTGAATATATGTGATAAGATTTAACTTGAAACTTATTCTAGGTTGTATGGCCTCAAGTTCTCTGCTAATAAGGTTATAGAGAATATAATTTCTTAATGATATATGAATTATTCGTTTGAATATTTTTGTAGATGGTTGTGGATGATACATGGTAGATATATCATTATACATCTGTTTAAAGAAATAAATGGTAACTGGAAAACTAATGTGAACTTTGCCAGTTAGTTTATGCTTTTGAATATTACATCATTGGCTCAAGGTATAAAAAGTATGCTTCTAGATGCCTAAATGATGATTAAGTCAATGTTTTTCAAGCTTGAATTTGCGAGTTATTGTTTACATGATATATTACTTAAAGTGAAGCCAAATAATACATGAGAATTTATGATTTGTGCTTCTAGATTCTAAACCATTATAAACAACGTATAAGTTGGGTGTAGAGACTCTTAAATGATGGTTTAATACTTTATTTAAGGGCTGAAGTTTTCCGAGGTTGTTAAATGACTTGTAAAGTGAATGATGGCGCGTAGAAGTTAATAATAATGTTGTAAAAGGCATAACCATAAGATTAAAGGATGTTATAGAGATTATAAATATCCATATGTTAAGTGGATACAGGTATGTGCTCATTGTTTAGCTATGAATATGTGAATGTTATTTGAACAATATTATTGAAAGTTAAAAGAAGTGATGTTTAAAAAGTTGTTGATGCTCCTTAGTGTTGAATAATCAATTTTGATGGTTCTTGATGTTAAATGAGGTCTTCAATGCTTGACACATATGTATTTGCTGCTGTGATGTTTGGGAAACGGATGCATGATGTGTGTTTGTTTACAATAATTAAATTTATGACTTTTGTTTCTTGTTTTTGATCAACTATGGTTCCAATGGATTCAGAAGTTAAGCAAAACCTAAGAAAAGGAGAGGTTTTAGATACCCTTGAAAATATAGAGATTAAATATAGGAGTTTTTGTATAAGATGACTAACCACATTAAGATAGGGAAGCATGCCTAAGTGTGGGGTTATAGAGAGAATTAGTTAGTTATGGGTTAATCATTACCCTCATTTTAACTTACGTTATATATGTACTTGTAATGTTAGGATTTAATTGGTGTTTTACCCTACTAAGAAGAAACTCATAGCAAGGTAGCCGTACAAGAGAGCAAACAAAAGATAACTTTATTTTGCATGTTTTGTTTGGGTTGCATGTCTGTTTGTCATAATACTTGAGAATATGTAAATTGCCTTACTAGTTATTGTCATGGCCATGTGCATGCATTTTGCTGTCCAGTATATGAGCATTTAACAGTTGATCAGTTAGTAGCTGTATAGTTACTTAGTTATTCAGATTATGTAGTTAAGCATATGCTCAGTTATCCAATTATGCATATGATCAGTAATCAGTTAACTAGTTAGCAGCTGCTCAGTTATATAATTCAGTTCATCAGTTATGTAGTTGTTCAATTATTCAATTATGTGCAATGGTTATATGAGATTCAGTTAAATGATAGCGAATATGCCTCAATTAATTATTTTGTTCAGTTTAATTATTTTGTAAGGTGTTGTTCTTTGTGACTTCTTTTGCATGCTTCATTTTATGCCATGCATAATATAGGAAATATGATTACTGCCACTACCATTCTTTGAATTTTACCCATCTCCTCTGTGTAACCATAGGGCCTAGTCGATCCAAAGGGAAAGAAAAGTTGGTGGGAGCATAGCTAAGATAGAAGAGAAGAAGAATTTAGTTATTTAGTTAATTAGTTAATCAATATGAAAATTTAATACATTACATGTGTACATTCCCTTTCGTGATATTTTATGTGTTTCTATTTTTTTTCACCCTATTTGAGAAGCATGTAATCTATACTGTTATGCTTGTATATACATCCACAAGGAGGAGTACTTGAGGGTGGTTCTAGTACAGCTAAAAGTTTGGTATATATGTATAGGTAATGATATTATATGTGTGATGATGTGAGTGATATAGTTATTTCCTATGTAAATTGTATTTCCAAAGTTCTAGAATGTGTATCTTATAAGTTACGATTTATTAAGCTGGAAGGGAAAAGTAGAGTTATTGAAAGTAAGATTAGTCCAGCTCTAAATAAATATTGCTAACAGGCAGTTTGAGAGTGAATTTGGGTCTTATTTTATAACATAAAACTGTTAGAAAAATGAAGTTATAAGTTTAGATTCAAAGCTACATAAAAAATTTTAAAAATTTCACCTTTTATGAGTAAATTAAAGTTGTAATCGCTGCTAACAAAACTACTGTCATTTAGGCTGTTAGAGTTGGGTGTTACAGGAGTCACTAATAATCCGTTTTAGGATGTGACTTGGTGGAAGAATTGTTATATACTCTTCTTGTTTTATTTATAAAGTAGAGAGAGAAATATTTTTTTGTTCTATTTATAGAAAACTAAGAGAAATTTTTTTGTATGGATGTATAATTTTACCTTTTATTTATTATTTTATTGACTTTATTTATATAGAGCATAATATATATTAAATAGAAATAAAATTGAAATGTTATTGAATTTTAAATGAAAGTTAATTTCATGTAAAACATATTAGAAGTAATTTATAAATAAAACTAAAAGAATATATTGATATTGGGATCTAACTATTAGTCGATAACTGATCAAAGTTTGGTTGGTTAAAAGGTTTGGTCTAAATTTTGGCAAAAAAAAAAAAAAAAAAGGTTTGGTCTAAATGATATTTCGGTCTATTGGGGACGCAAGGAAAAAGAAAAGAAAAAAAGCTGAAAATTACTAAATATTAAATAAATAATGTTAACAAAATTTATTTATATTTACAAATCCAGTGTTTTCAATATAAAATAAAATATTGTTTTGATTTGAGATTTGGTGATTTTTATTTTTTTTTTATCATTTTCAAAAAAAAAAAGTGGTCCTGTAACATTTATCCATATATCAAATTTGAAGGACTTAATTGGTATTAAAATTTTTGAAGGAAAATTATTTTTACTTTTGAGGGACTTCTTTGTAACTTTTCTTCCATCGCTAATGTTCATGATTTATATTTAAAAATTAAAATTTTTTGGCCAAAATATTAAAAAATAATGAAATTATAAGTTTTAAAAATAGAAACCACGTCATGGGTAAATATTTGAGTAAACTCTGATGACTTTCCAGCATCATGTGATGTGATGGCGTAATATCTTAATTATTATTAGCTAGAAAATTCGTACAATCATTAGGAGACCGAAGAGCTAGTCAACACATTTTTGGTGAAAGCACAATGAAATTACGAAGCTTTTGTTTTCTTTCCGTTTAACTATGGGCTGCTGAATGCTAATGTATAATGTTGGTGTCTTTATCTAGTTTTGAAATTTCCTAGTCTTCCCCTAATTTATCGACTTCCGCCACATTAAAGTGTGCGCGGGGGTCACACAAACTTCCAGAAATTGCATCGTCATCCCTTCTGACAAATTGCTATTGCATCCTTCAACAATTTGAAGATTGAGTAAATGCAAATAAGAAAACAACAAGAGAAGTCACGTGGCTGTCGTATGCTGCCAGTTGCTTTTTCTTTATAATTTTTTTTGCAAAAATTAATCTTCTTCTCATCCTTATAGTTTTCATACGTTTATAACTCAATTTTTATATTTTGATTTGGTATAACTTAGTTCTTATAATTTTGATTTGATTGTAACTCAATCTCTAAAATTTGACTCGTTACAACTCGATTTTTATACTTTTACTCATTTTATAATTTAATCTTTATGTTTTTGAAAAATAAAATTATCTATTTAATAAAAAGAAGGATTAACTTATAAAATGTTAAAAGTATAAAGATTGAGTTGTAACAAGTCAAACTTTAAGAATTGAGCTATAATCGAATAAAAATTATAGGGACTGAGTTACATCAAACTAAAGTATAAGAAATCAAAGTACAAGCCTTAAATTACAGATAAGTAAAACTTATAGGGACCAAAAGATTAATTTTTTCTAATTTTTTTCCCGAAATTCTTATTCCTCCTCCGTCCTTTTTCAAACTCCAATCAGTACCCCTTCCTTTGGTCAATGTCCTCCAAATACGCCATTTACGGGCCAAACATGACCTCTTCTTTCTTCTTCATCTTCGTTCTCTCCACTTCCAAACATATGATTCCTTCCGGTCCATCTTAACAAAAGATGCTTCAACCTAATAATCTCCTTATTCCTTCAATCACCTTCATCTTTTGGTCATCGTGGACGCTTATTAACGGCGCCGTTTCGGAGCCACAGGCCAATCTTCTAAGCACAGGCTGCTCTCCATCTATTGACCAATTCGTTGTGACCAACTTCTCCATCTTCACTGAAAACGTCAACAGAACGTTCCGACACATCAGAGAGCAGATTTCGAATAACAGTAAGCACTTTGCGACGGCGCAGCGAGCCAGCGTAGAAAACTCCGTTTTCGCTCTTTTTCAGTGCAGAAACTACATCTCCATTGATGACTGTGTTGTCTGCTTCGACGCCGCCGCCAAACAAGTCCGCAAATGCGCTGCCGGAACACAAGGTGGCCGCGCCGTCTACGACGGCTGCTTCCTCAGGTACAACTGGTTCACAAGCTCTTCTCTTCTTCTTCAATTCTTTTTTATTTTTCTTCCAGCCGCTAAGTTTGAAGTCTGACCTTTTGATTTTAGTTGTCTAATCTTTTCGCTTATGGAGGGTGCCCTTTTCTTTTCTGAATGGTATATGTCATAGAGATAATGCATTAAATTAACTGCTAGCATTATTATAGTGTTGACATTGATTAATTAAGCTGTAGCAATAAAGACCAACCGAAAAAAAAACCTAACAATTGTTAAAGTGGCAGGATTCGCTTGGGATATCACGTGTCAGTAGAGGGGTCCAGTCACGGACCTTGTTGAAGAGTTCAGACCAAGGGGAAAATAAACACTGGCTAATTTTTATGAAATGTTTGATGCCATAATTAATATATATATGTGTGTGGATATATTAATTTAAAAATAAAATAGATAACCATATATTTGTAAATTTTGATTATATTTAAGTTGTATTTCTATTTCAATCAAAACTTTTGAAATTTATGTATATAAAAAAAAAAGTTTATGCTAAATAATAACTCCTTTGTCTGTAAGGAAAAAAGAGGGAGAAAAACATATAGCTGTCACACTTCCTTAGATATTGTAATTCATTCCATAAGTTTAAGTTATTACTTGTTAATCTATTATTCTATTATTGTTATTGATATTCAGTAAAATATTTTTAAGAAATTAGTTGTCATCATTGTCTTAGTTATTATTGTCATCTGATGAGTTAAAGTTATTCATCACTGAAGTATGACAAAATTATTTTGCGGGTACCTATATTTTTTTTCTTAATTTTTAATTTAGTGCATTTTTTTAATTAAATTTTTTTAATTTTGCTCTGTTAACAAAGCAAAGCTAAGGGCATTTCGATTTCTCGTTTTCTCATATTTCAAATGAGGGGCATGTTGGTGATATCATTATAAAATTTAATCTTAGACTAGTCTGTAGATAGTTAATTGGCAACTAGGATTTGCATATTTGGGGAGTAATAAAAAATGTATATCTTGCACTATAATAAGTTAATAGGTGCATTTTGAGACGGCTTAATTATGTATTGATATGCACAGAACAAAACTCATATTGAGCAAGGAAAAATGATACGATCTATCCTTTTGTGTATTGATCAGGTACGAGACCAAGGCTTTCTTTGACCAAACAACGGAGGATTTTAATGCCGCATCATGTGGAAATCAAACTGTAGCAGAATCCTCTACATTATTTACCTCACTTGTGCAAAAAGTGCTACGGAATCTCCAAACAACAACACCCAAAAAGCAAGGATTTGTCATGGCGACAAAAGTACATTTGCCTGCGAATAATAATGGTACATCAACTATTTATGCCTTTGCTCAATGTACTCAAACAATCACACAGAGAGGGTGCAACGATTGCTTGAAGGCTTGTTATAGTAATATGCAGATTTGTCTTCCCAATTTGGATGGTAAGGCTTTTGCTGATGGGTGCTTCATGAGATACTCCACCACTTCCTTCTTTCCTGATAACTACCAGACGATTGATATCACCCCCATGGAGAAACAAGGTATAGTTCATTATTGAATCAAGGATGACGTACAATTTAGGGAAAATCGTTATGAAACACCAAAAAAGGAATGGAATCACCAAAAATTTAGTGCATGAACATTATTGTCAATTTCTGTATCAAAACTTGTCATTACATATTACTCATCTGTTCTAAGACTTTTTAATGATTATATTCCTTCCTTGTGACCTCATAGTGATTTTCCTGTCAATTTAAGACAAATTTTATTGCAGCATGACAATTTGATTAGCTTTATGTTATTATAAAAACTATTACTATGACTTATTTGAAAATGATTTCTCTTGTTATGTCTTGTAGGTCCAAGCAATAAGAGGGCCATAATTGTTGGTGGAGTCGTTGGAGGTGTAGTTCTTGTTTTGATCCTCCTTATATTATTTTTCTGTATTGTACGGCGAAAATGCACCAAGAGAGTTTATAGAGGTAAACAACTTGAAAATTTCCCGGTTTCTACCTTTTTTTCCTAACAAAAGGAAATAAGTTACATACTTTCATCACATACTTTCATCCCCATGATGGGATATAATTAGGTTCTTCAATATGAAGAGAATTTGATAAAATACACTACTTAACAGGCGACATAATGAGAGCAGCTAAGTTGAAAGGCCTTGTAAGATATAGTTATAAGGACTTGAAGTTTGCAACTGAGAATTTTAGTGAAGAAAATAAACTAGGAGAAGGAGGATTTGGTGCAGTATATAAGGTAACTTTGTTTATATGTGTGTGTGTGTGTGTGTGTGTGTGTGTGTATCATGTTTTAAAGGACAAAAGCAAAACTTCTTATAACAATTTCTTGATTGAAATTCTAAATCATCATGAATAGGGCACTCTAAGAGATGGGAAAGAAGTTGCAGTCAAAAAGTTAACTTTACGAAACTCCAGGAAAATGGAAGAAGGTTTCGAGAGTGAAGTAATGCTCATAAGTGATGCTCATCATCCCAATCTTGTTCAACTTTTAGGATGGTGTAGCAGCGGCCTTATCAGAATTCTTGTTTATGAGTACATGAAAAACAACAGCCTTGACAAATTCTTATTTGGTATGTGGCATCAACTTGAATACACACACAGTTCTTTAATTAAACATTAGTAATGTTTTTCAATAACATTACAACATGTTTTCTCAACTTAAAAATATTGATTCTATAAACAAGACCTTAGTCATGCATTATAACTTTAACATTATGAGGTTCTTTTAGTTTATTCTTTCTTTTCCCCCAACGTCTCAATGTTTGTGGCCTTGGGAAACAGGTGAAAAGAAAGGTTTTCTCAACTGGAAGCAGCGATGTGACATAATTTTAGGAATAGCAAGCGGTTTGACTTATCTTCATGAGCAATTCCGAGTTCGTATTATACATAGAGATATAAAGACTAACAATATTCTCTTAGACAATGATCTACAACCTAGGGTTGCTGATTTTGGATTGGCAAGGCTTTTACCTGAGGATAGATCTCATCTTAGCACAAAATTTGCTGGAACCTTGTAAGTCAAGCTATAAAATTCTTTATTTTTCTTAACTTCTATTACATTACATATGGATTATCTACCAAATTGATAATGAAATATATACATAAGTCATTAACCAAAAAATACACGCGCAAGTCGTGAGAACACTCCCGTTACACCTATAAATAGTTCTAGCCTTCCAAATTTTGTCCTTACATGCCATATGCATGCTTCAAGAAAGAAATTAGCTTTGCCAAATACATGATCCAATTTTACATTGTCCATCAGTGTTTAAGACTTCGTTAAATTGTAATTTTCTATTTGCACTATTACTTTAATCAATTACATCAAATCAATACTAAATATAATATATTTTTTCAGAGGATACACAGCACCAGAGTATGCAATTCATGGTCAATTATCAGAGAAGGCTGATATTTATAGTTATGGTATTGTAATCCTTGAAATCATTAGTGGTCAAAGAAGCAAAGCATTAAAGGATGATGGGGATACTGAAGATGATTTCCTCCTTCCAAAAGTGAGAAATATATGATTATTTGAAAAGGCATTATTTTTTAGAAATTTCATATGTGTGTGTGTGTGTCACTTTTTGAACAACTCAAGTTAACTCTTCTGGCCACAAGCTAATGTTTTTAATCTTGTTTGTTAGGCTTGGAAACTATATGAAAAAGGCATGCACTTAGAGTTGGTGGACAATACCTTAGACCCTAATGAGTATGATGCAGATGAAGTGAAGAAAATCATTGAGATTGGTTTGCTTTGCACTCAAGCATTTGCTGACTTAAGGCCAACGATGTCTGAAGTAATTGGTTTGCTCCAAAGTAGTGACCTGTTAGAGAATATAACGCCCTCTATGCCTCTCTTGATCGTAACTGATTAGGGGTGCATTAAGAACACCTCTAACATCAAATGCTGTTGTGTTCATATACATACTATCAGCAAGACAATTGAATTTTACAGGAATGTGCAGTTATGGGTGACTTTGCGTTTTGAACCCAAAATGGGGGGAAAATATGATAAAAGTTTTTGCTTTGCAGAATAATTAAATGAGCAACCATTAACAACATGAGATTACAAGTGAAATTGAACTGCCACCTTTCACTTATATGATAAAGTTGAAGAAGGGGTAAAGAAACAAATCATTATTATTCATTCTATTCTTTAACTTGTGTTTGTAATTTGTGCATCAATTCTAGACATTATATGTGAATTGATTATCAGTGTACAATTTAATTTGATAAAAACTACATTAATCTCTCTCAAAACTTAGTTAAATTATGTTTGATATATTTTTATATTAAAGTGACATTAAGATTGCTCAAGTTAAGATTGCTCAAGTTTTATTTTCCAATAAAGTTTGTCTTTTTTGTAATAGAAAACCAATTTTTTTAAAAAGATTAATTATTTTTCTTTTGCGATCATGTTTGGAATAAAACTTAATTACGTGTATGCCATAACCCATTTTCTTGCATTGTTTTTGTGCCACCGAAGCCCACAATTTTCATTTATCCAATGGGGCCAAATAAAAATGAGAAAGCCCACTTCAAAGCAAGCGTAATGATAATTAAATGAGCCCATTGAAGCCCACAGTTTTCATTTGGATCACTTCGATACAACTCATTTCTGAACACTTGTAAGAAAACAATTAAAATTTGAGTAACGTGGACAATTTCTCTTTTTTCTTTTTAAAATTTCCCTCAATTAAATAATACGACTACCCTTCTTTTAAATAACAATACTTAGGTCAAGTCTCTTATGTGTACTATGTTGAGTTCTTCACTCACATATAGCCATGTGCTTTTTTTTTTTAAATATTAGAATTTAATATAATTTAATCATAAATTATTATTATGAAAAAAAAAACATGATCATATGTGATTAGAGAACTTGATATAACAGATATAAGTATTTTGACCTAAGTGTTTGATTTTTTAAATATTACTGTCATTACTAAGTGCGTCTTATAGGCAATTTTGATTGGAGTATTTTAGGAAAAATAATTTAATTATACTCACAACTCCGAACAAAAACTTATATTCAGTAACAAAACATATTTAAAATCTGAGAACAAATGGAATGCTTATGTAACGCATAAAAAAATTGGAATGTTTATGTAGAACCTATCAATATAGGTCCTACACAAATCCAATCCCACTCCATTTTTATCGCTCACCACATTAACAAAACAAGTCTAGCTTTATCAATATAGGTTTAAAACTCATGGAAAGTATTAATCAAATTTTAATATTTAATAAAAATTTTGCACGTAATTTAAATTTTATTATAGTTTGTACAATTCAGTGGAAATTATTTCTTTAACACATAAAATTGTGATTGGAGTTTTATTATAGAATTAAAAAAGAATATCATAAATTTTGTTTTAAACGTATACAATTATAATCAAAGTCGAATAATTATTGTCATAGATGACGGCTTGGAAAGCTACATGGGAACCAATGTAGACATAACCTTTTAGAATCCTATCTAGTGGGATTGACCCATGTCATATAATATAGGGCTGCTATATATCCTGAAACAAATTTATTTTTATTATACATATGCACATGTAAAATTAATATTAAGTAAGGATTTTTTTTGTTATAACTCATGAATTACAAGAGCCTGACTAATAAAAAACTTTATTTTACTGAAAAAAACAGAACATTATGCTGTGGTTCATGACAATTAGTTAATTCCAATTTCCAAACGCTGATTTCCTGCACAAATTCAATGGATTGATCATGATCAAAACTTTTGTTGCCTTATTATTACAAGGGCATATTTCCCAATCCCTTTTTTTATCCAAAGTTGTTCAATTACTACGATTTAATAGAACTGCTTTCAGTTTATGCACGTCTACTTATATTAATCTTCTTCTTCTTCTTCTTCTTCTTCTTCTTATTATTATTATTATTATTATATATGCATATGGGTATCTCAAACATGTCACTAGGGAAAGAAATTAATGAATATCGTCTGAATTCAAAACTAATCAATATATTTTTCCTAGCCTTATTGTAAGAAGGCTGATTTTTTTTAATATTAATTGTAAAATTACATGGAATATTTAAACAGCCTAAAGCTGTTGGCAGTTACATTAGTTTCAAATACCAGCAGGCATAATGATGACTTTGAAAACAGTAGTCAAACAACGTAACTTTCAAATTCCGATGACCTTTTTGACCAACAAATTTGACCAAAAAAAAAAAAGACCAACAAATTAAATATATGCCTATGGCCTAGAAAGCAAGATCTTGCACGCAATAATGTGAGTCCTCATTTCTAACTTTTTCTGGTATGCCAATGAATACTGGTTAGGTCCGTAAATATGTTTCTATTTGATAAAACTTTCCAAATTTGTTTGTATTGAAAAACAACGTCTTTACATTTATACATCATTCTCACTTTTTCCCTCGTTTATCTCTTTTCAATAAAAATTAAATAAAGATAAAATTAAAAAAACAGCTTGTGGCTAGCATTTTTTCCCCCTGCAACTAATTTATAATAGGGACCCTAATGGTAATCTATACTTAAGGTATTTTGGGTAATATTAAGAATAATCAATGTATTTATCTTGAAAATATATCCACTAAAATAAACAAATTACTTAATTACGTACTCCTCCGGTCCTTATTATAAGACCCCATTTGACTTTTTATTTGGTCCTAATTATAAGACCCCAATCCATTTTGTCTCTTATATTTATGCATTTTTTTCCAAGATAATCCTTTTAATAATGATAGTTTTAGCCAATATACTTAATTAGCAAGGATATTTTAGGAATGACAACACTTATTTATTATAAATAACCAACTTAACTTACTTCCTTAATCTCCTCAAATAAGTCAATTGGGTCTTATAATTAGGACCGGAGGAGTATTAAATTGGTTCTTACCCTGTAAAGAGAGTCAATTTTATTTAAGAAACAGTATTTTGGAAAGACTGAACTGTGAGAGTTAATTAGTTAAAAATTTATTATATAAAAATAAAAAAGGGGGTACACAATAATAAATAAAAGCAGTTTATCAATAAGAATTGTTTCAATTAGTAAGGAGTTCAAACATAATCTACAAAGTTGAGTTTAAATTTCACTACTAATATGAGGATTTTGTTGGTAAACAATTTGTAAGTACTCACCTTCAATTGTATTTTTCTATGCTTATAACCCTCTCAAATGGAGTTATACAAACCCTAAATTATTTGAAAATAAATAATAAAAAAATAATACAAATTTCAGATAGATCTATTATAGTTTAGGATTTCGGAGGTTTTGTATATATATGATATAGAATTCAGGCCCTCATGGGATTTTGCACAGTTCAACCTAAAATAAAATATTTTTTATATTATTTATAAATAATCTCTTTTTATGATTTCTGTTTTGGAAAAATCTCTTTTAATATTTGTTTTATATTATAAAAAATGGTCAATGTGCACACTGAGATAACATTTTCTTTTGCTGCATGTGAATGCTTCTTGGACGGTAGTAGTAGGATACACAAAAACGAAAGTTGCAACTTGCAATCATCTTTATCCTGTTTCCAAGTCCAGAGATTCGCTGTCGGCGAATACTGCTCATATAAAATATTAAGAAATTTAAAATAATAGATACACCAAATAATAATTTTGGTTACTAGACACATAGCAAAAAATAATTCAAGGTGTTGGATTCATCAAAGTATAATTTAGAATATTAAATGTACCGTAAAATACTTTGAGATATTAGATTTATGTCAAAAGATACTTCAGATTGTTGGATGTATACTTTTAATCCTAAATATCATAATGATCTATAAATATGTGAAATTTATGTTCATATCAAACTTATGACAAATGATACTTATAAATGGTGTGATTTATTATATATGCAGCCAGCCACTTAATTATGTTGCTAAATTATTACTATATTTTTACCTAATAAAACATGTAAGAGAATAAGAGATTAAAAGTTAGAATATAGGAAAAACATTTTTCTAACCAAAAAGAGACATTAAAGTCTGAAAACTTTGGTCATAAAAGGAAACTCCTCCACTGCTTCTTTCTTCATCTTCATTCTCTGCACACAGAGCAAACCAGTCTCGACAAAAGATGCTTCAACGTCCTAATAATCTCCTTCCCTTGTTTACCTTTTTCATATTCCTCTCATTCTGGGACCTTAACGGCGTCGTTTCGGATCCGCAGACCAATCTTGTGAGCAGATTCTGCAACCCCTACGATGGATTGCTCGTCTCCAACATCTCCATCTTCGATGAAAACCTAAACGCAACGTTGAGAGACATCAGAAAGCAGATTACTGAACAAAACAAGCACTTCGCTACGGCGCAGGAAGCCAATGGAGGAAACCCCACTGCCACACTTTTTCAGTGCAGAAACTATCTCTCCGTCGCTGACGACTGTGTCGCCTGCTTTGATGTCGCCGCCGTGAGAATTCACAGTTGCGCTGCTGGGTCCCCCGGTGGTTTCGTCGTCTATGATGGGTGCTTCCTCAGGTACAACTAGCTAAGCAACAAGTTCAATTTTTTTCTTTTTATGAATAGTAGTTTAATTATATAATTAATTGCGTTTAGACTATTATATATTACTACTAGTTTGGTTGTTACTAATATCTCAATGAACTTATGGAAAGTCAAGTTATGAGCACTAGTCAAGTAGCTCTGCACGTACATGTAATCAAAGCATCAAATAAAATATACAAAGGACAGTATTATAATTATGATACAATAATGCATGTAAATATCCATAATCTTTCGCAAGTAAACAACTAGGTTTTAATTTAATAGCATGCTAATAATTTCCTACAACCACCAAAGTTGGATGGTCGTTATGATTTATTTAATTGCAATACCTATATATATAGCCTCTAATTGAGAGTTCTATATTGTAGCTTTATGCTGATTAATTTTTCTTGTTTATCTAGATCTAACTAAGTTAATTAGGACTGTAATGAGAATTATTTTTTTTATTTCTCTCTAATATACTCTGTTGAAATATTTATTTTTTAAAAATATATATAAATCTATAATTAACCGTTATGTATAAAATAACTAACTTCACAATTTGCGGGGGTCTTATCCGCTAAATAAAATTATACTTCACTTACATATTCATAATTAATATATAGTATCTTTAATAGCATATGCTTTTTTACCATGATTATATTTTGACGTGGATAATATATACAATGTTAATTAGAAGCAGTCAATGTTAATTTATAACCCACAAGCATTAGCTCCAAGGGAAGGAGCTTTAGGTGCTTAAATAATATAAGGTCTTAAGTTTGAGCTAGTGTGAAAGTAGAAAAAGCCTATGAGTTTGCTACTCTCAATTATTGGACTTTGTAATGCTCAGATATGATTTACTAATAGTGAATAACGGATAACTGCACAAACTAATTAAGTTAATTTATAGCAAAAATCAATCAAAATGCGATTCAAAACCATAAAAGCATCATCCCATAATTAGCTTAATTTATAATACAAGTCTAGCTAAATGATACATAGAGAGAGGATGCTTACTGCTTTGTGGGTGTATTAAGGTATGATGCGAGCAACGCTTTCTTTGGTGAGACAACGCCGTCAATCAACAGTGTAAGATGTGCTGGGAATCAGACTGCTGATGGAGAAGCCACTGCATTTGACTCAACAGCTCAACAAGTCCTAACCAATCTCCAAACCAGAACACCCACAACCACTGGTTTCTCTGCAGCCACAAAGATGCAAGTTCCCGCTAATAATAATAATAAAGCTCCAACTATTTATGCTTTTGCTCAATGTATTGAAACCATCACTCAGAATCAGTGCCTCAGTTGCTTGAATGCTGCGTATAGAAATTTGCAGACTTGTTTTCCCAATTCGGATGGTAAGGCTTTTGCTAATGGCTGTTTCATGAGATACTCCACCACATCCTTCTTTCCTGATAACCAGACCTTTCACATTGTACCCTTGATCAAACATGGTACAGTCCCTTCCTCAAATCATTGACAATTTGCTTTGCTTATGTGTAATTCTGAATCCCTCAAGTAATATATTAGGTCTTATTTCTGTGCCTGATTCGACGTGGATATATATATATATATATATATATAGCTGCACATAAAGATTGGCTCATTTGAAAGTGAGTTCTCTATATATGTTTTGTGTCTTGCAGGTTCAAATAATAAGAAGGGGGCCATTATAGGTGTAATTGTTGGAGGAGTAGCTTTTGTTTTGATCCTCCTTGCACTATTAGCTTGGATTAAACGCCCAAAAAGGCCTGAGAGATCAGTTCCTAGAGGTGAGCATCTTGGAAAGTCTTGTATAATTTTGTAATGATTTATTATCGTGATGCTTTGGTCGCATTTAATTTTCACTTTTAAAAAAGCTGGACTTTAGTTCATCTCTATGAAGAAAGGAATTCCTAACTGCTTTTTCTTAATTTATGAAGACACTTAACTTGACTAATGTTTCCCTTGACAGGGGACCTATCTGGAGTAAGTAAGTTGAAAGGCCCAATGAATTTTAGTTATAACGAGTTGAAATTTGCTACTAAAAATTTCAGTGCCGAAAATAAACTTGGGGAAGGAGGATTTGGAGCTGTATATAAGGTAACTATATATTTTGATTTTCAATATTTTGATCTAGATTGTGTTCCAATGCAAGGACGTTCCAAGGGAGTACTCTCATATAGGGCTGTAAATAAGTAAAATTTCTAATAATAACGCTTTCAGTATTGACATTCTTAATCCTCATATAAATAGGGCACTTTGAAGAATGGGAAAATAGTTGCTGTAAAGAAATTAACTTTACGCCAGTCTAAGAAGGTGGAGGAAGAATTTGAAAGTGAAGTGAAGCTTATAAACAATGTTCATCATCGAAATCTTATTCGGCTTCTTGGGTGTTGCAGTCAAGGCAATGAGAGAATTCTTATTTATGAATATATGAAAAACACCAGTCTTGACAAATTCTTATTTGGTATATTTTATCAGCCAACAAAGCTTATATATAGTTCTTTAATCTTTAGCTATTGAATTCCTTTATAAACTTATATATAAATGCTATTCTTCTCCTTCAACCTTTGTGTGAATTTGTGAAATAGGTAAAAACAGAGGTTCTCTTAATTGGAAGCAGCGGTATGATATAATTTTAGGAACAGCAAGGGGTTTGGCTTATCTACATGAAGAATTTCATGTTCGTATCATACATAGAGATATAAAAACCAATAATATTCTCTTAGATGATGATCTCCAACCAAGAATTGCTGATTTTGGTTTAGCAAGGCTTCTACCTGAGGAGAAAACTCATCTTAGCACAAAATTTGCAGGAACATTGTAAGTCAAAATATAAACTGCATTTTTGTGATATTCTAATAAGAATTCATATTGATAACACACATGATGCACCACCTTATGTTGTACATGTCTATTTCATATTCAAAATATAAGCTATCAATTACAACAAATATTTATATGCTTTTCAGAGGATACACGGCCCCAGAATATGCAATCCATGGTCAATTATCAGAAAAGGCTGATATTTATAGCTATGGCGTTGTAGTCTTAGAAGTTATGAGTGGTGAACGAAGCAATGAATTGAATTTTGAAGGCGAATTCCTCATTCGAAAAGTAAGAAAATTTCTCTGATTAATTAAAAAATGGCAGTTTCACCGGAGAAAGTTTGAATGCATTGACTGTTTTAACCACACAATGTTTTTCTATGTCTTGTTTTCCATTCTTATTGCTTTTCCGTTTAATTCACTTGATAGGCTTGGAAGCTATATGAGAGAGGCATACACATAGAGTTGGTGGATGATACCTTGGATCCTAGTGATTATAATGCAGAAGAAGTGAAGAAAATCATAGAAATTGGTCTACTTTGCACCCAAGCATCTGCAGAATTAAGGCCATCAATGTCTGAAGTAATTGTTTTGCTCCAAGGCAATGACTTATTAGAGAATATGATGAAACCCACCATGCCTATCTTGATTGAAACTTAATTGTATGGGTCCCTGTGACCCATCTCTACCATTACTGCTTCCCTCGTCAATCGCCAAGCCCATCACTTTTTTAGCAGACTATTGTATTTCCAAGAATCTGTGGCTAAGCGTGATATTTCTACCCTTACCCAATTGTCAACAAAGATTTCAAGCAAGAAAACACATATATACATACATGCATGTGTGCGCCCCCCACCATTAGGCTAAGCCAACCCCATGAAGCTATATGATCCTTGACAGCACATAGAAAACAGTAACTGGGAAATATACCAAAAAATGAAAAAAAAAATAATTGGGAAAATTCAGAATTAATTCATCATTGGATTTGAAAAAAAATTACTGTCAATTTCATTCACTGACATGGTCCTTTTTAGTGCATTTCTCTGCACTACGTTTTCGTTGTAATTTTGAGTTTTTTAGATTAAATTTTAACGCTACAAATTAATGTCCATTTAAAAACTAGTGCATTTTTACGATGTCAAAAGCTACCGAAATTTCATTTAAGTTATTCCCACACAGTGATGACATGTAGGTTGAAGAAATGTATTGTACGAGTTAAAAGCTGATAGAATTAATAAGGGGTTGACTCATAATCTACAATATTAGGAGTTTAAATCTTAATGTGAGGGTCTTGCTGATATATGATTTGTTAATACATTATAAACGTTTTTTGAGACTGGAGGCATGCCTTGATTTTGGTAACCTCTGGAACTCAACTCACCGGAACTTACTTGTATTAAAAAAAATGTATTTTATGCTAACCAAGAACTCACAAGAAATTTTATTTTAAAAAAAGTATTCACGAGAAATTTATATTGTCTATAGGCTATGCTTATATTTCCAGTTGTCCGCCGGACGTATTTCATTCTATTAATGGGACACTCGCATCTGTAATTCACTAATCCCAACGTAGAGAGTGAACCATAATTTCTTTGTTTTTTTTATATAAAAAAATTTGGATGAATTGGCTATGAGAACTTATTAGAACCAGGGCACACAGGACCCAGATTTCCTTGGTGGAGCATTATTTCTTTTTCTTTCGCTAAACACAGTTATTTTCTTTTATTGGAAAGTGGTGCATTATACTTGGTTTGTAACTTCCAAAAATGAAGCCCAAAAGAGTCGCCAATGCAATGGGGCCGGAAAGAGCCCAACGTCAAAACAAACCAAGGATCCGAGTAATGACTAATGAGGATTGGAAGAGCCCATTAATCATGGTTGCTCTTCCAACGTATCACTATCAATTGCAAAATGAAATATTTTATTATAGAACTCCTTTTTTTTTTTTTTCAGATTACACGTCTAAAAGTGTTTCTTTTCATCAATCATCAAAATACTTTCATTTTATTAAAATATATTACTTATGAGGAAGCAAATTACAAGCCAACATCCAAGAATGAGATTACAAGCAAGCTAACGTAAAAATCACATTCATTTACAAATCTTGTAAATATTAGAGGTTGACTTGTAAATAGTGTATGAAAAAGACTTATAAATAGTCATGATATTTAAATATCAAAATTTTATTAAACTATTATATCAAAACGATAATAATATATTTTTTGAATTACTCGCTAATGCTGCCATCAATGATGGTGATTTGAGGATCAGAGACGTCGGCACCTGATCAAAGTTGCCTAAAAGAGTTGGTCAATATAGTACTTTGGTCTTCTTCTTTTTTCTTGGGAAAATAACAATAAAAGACCCTTGAAATAGTAAAACAGCAAAATGACACCTGAATAAAGAAAATTGCGCGGACAAACCAAGTCCTGAATTGCAATTATCAAATCAAACTCAAAAGACCAAAAAAAAAAAAAAAACTTCTTTCCTTCTTCTCTTCTGATTCCTCTCCCTCTCATATTCTTTCTCTTTCTACCCCCGCCCTCTGTTCTTGCGTCACCACACCAACTCTTCTCCCTCCTCCTCCACTTCTTCTATTTCACGGCGACGGCTACAACAAGGATTGAAGCACTCATAGTGGCAAACTCAAGATCTTCTCCCATGGCTTGTTCAGTGAAGGTGAACTCTGGATCTCTACCTTCAACGTGTTACAGACCCTTCGAGTTCTCAAGCTTCCATGGCCTATGATTTATGTTCACCATCAACAACAATTTCAATTTTGATTTCCATTTCATTTCCAAGAGGTTGAAAAAACCAAGTGGAGGGAATGAAAACCGTGGAAGGTTCGATGAGTTCTTATTCAATTCATTTGCATCTTCTTCATCTAGGAAGATGACTGTTAGTTCTTATACTAGACAAAGAGAGACAGATGATACTCATTTTGCTTTTTTTTTTTTCTTTTAATACTAATTCACCTCTTTCTCTTCTCCATGCTAGAGAAGAAACAAGCTGATGATGATCAATGATAGATACTTGGTATTGTACCGAGACTTTTGGGTTTTTTTTTATATTTGAATTGGTTTGTTGTAGAGAGAAAGTTTTGGTGATGGTGCTGATTTTAATCAAGTTGTAAACAGTCTATGATAGATTTTTAGTTTGGGTTCTTGAGATTGACAAATGATGTGCTTATTAAATGAAGAATTTTACTCATTTTTACGCTTTGTTTAGACAGCTGGTTTATCAGTTGAGTAATGCATATGACAAGTTTTGATAAACAATTCATAGAAATTTAAGTTTTTGTGTTAAAATAATAGAATTTTCACAATTCTTTGACGAATGACAAGTTTAGTAAGGTCAATGAAAAGTTCAGTAACGCATATAACAATTTCTGATAAACAATTCATAAGAATTTAAGTTTCTATATTAAAATGACAGAATTTTCACAATTTCTTAGCAAATAACAAGTTTAGTAAGATCAATGACAAATTCAATAATGTATATGTTAAGTTCTGAAAAGCGATTCATACAAATTTAAGTTTCTGTATTAAAATGACATAATTTTAATAATTTCTTGGTGAATGACAAATTTAGTAATGATATGACAAGTTCTAATAAGTAATTCATAGGAACTTAAGCTTCTGTATTAAAATGACAGAATTTTCACAATTCCTTGGCAAACAACAAGTTTAGTAAGGTCAATGACAAGTTCAGTAACACATATGACAAGTTATGATAAACAATTCATAAAAATTAAGTTTTATGTTAAAATGACAAAATTCCCACAATTTCTTGGCGAATGACAAGTTTAGTAAGGTCAATAACAAGTTTAGTAATACATATGACAAATTTTAATAAGCAATTCATAGGAATTTAAGTTTCTATGTTAAAATAATAGAATTTCCATAATTTCTTGGCGAATAACAAGTTTAGTAAGACGAATGATAATTTCTAATAAACAATTCATACAAATTTAATTTTCTTTGTTCAAATGACAATTTCCATATTTATTTAGAAAATGACAAGTTCTGATAAGCAATTCATAATAGGTTTAATAAGACGAATGACAAGTTTAGTAAGGAAAATAATAACTTTTAATAAGCAATGCATACAAATTTAATTTTCTCTATTCAAATGATAATTTTCATATTTCTTTAGTAAATAACAAGTTTTGATAAACAATTCATGACAAGTCTAGTTAGATAAATGACAACTTTTTATAAGCATTTCATACGAATTTAATTTTCTCTATTCAAATAACAGAATTTCCAGATTTTTTTAGCAAATGACAAGTTTAATAAAGAAAATGAGAGAATTTCTGTGTTTTTGTCATTGTGTTTCTATCACCATACTTCTAATTAAGTGGACAACATTAAATAGCTCTACATTGTTACAATATAGAACTGATTAACAAAGCTAATACCATTAACTTTGTTTAATTCAAAAACTAACATTATTTTCATATTTTACTCGCTAATAACAAGTCATTATTGAGAAATAACAATAATGTTATCACTAATAACAAAAAATTAATATATCCATGACATCAACTTTTTCATATATTTTAAGAAAAAACACATCCACTTTTTTTTTATCGTTAGTGACATATATATGTAAAATAACAACATTGTTATGCCCATCAACAATATATTATTATTTTCGGAACACCTTATAATGTTGATACCACTATATGTACATAGTCTACAATTACAAAATTTACATGACAAATAACAACATTATTATAACTAATAATAAAAAATCAATATAGTTATGATAACAATTATTCTTGTAATATTAAATAACACTCTAATCCTCCTCAACAAAATTAAATATTGAGTGTAAAAAAAAAAAAAAAAGCAAAATGGCGTGGGGACGTTGGGGGATAAAAGAGGGGGGTGGGAATGGGAAAGGGTCGGGGATGAAGGGAATGAGAGGAACATGGAGGGGCGACGAAGGAGCGAGAAAAGAAAAGTGGGTAATAATGGTCTTTATTTTTTTAATGGATGAGGGTATTTTGGTCTTTTTCTTAACATGTTATAAGTTATATTTAAAATCTGGTCCCTAACATCAATTTTATAAATTGGAGTATTCAAATTGTAATTTTATATTTTTAAGGGTCTTTATCTGCTTTTTTTTTTTTGCCAACAATACTTTGATCTTTTATATACATATATTTATATAAGTAAAAAATAATGCTAGTCTCTTATATCTTAAAATATAAAAGATAAAATAGATTAAAATTTTATATTTAAGATCAAATTAAAAATCAAATTAATTTTTATATTAAGATAAGAAATAATCATTAATTTTTTTAATCTATTTAAATTAATTAACTAATTTTTATATTAAACAATAAAGTTAGTGTTTACCGGGGGAGGAAAGGGCTGGTCAACAATTGTTGGTGCAGCTTTTGTTGCCTCCCCGTCTAATTGTGAGCCGCCGAATTTAATGTTGGTGTCTGGCTATTGTTTGGAAACTCCGTAGTCTTCCACCAATTGTGTCCTGCCACATGGCTGTCTTCGACCAGGTTCTTCTTCCTTATAATTTTTCTGATGAAATTCTCACTCCTCCCTTGTCGTTCGTTTTTAAAGCACCAATTAATTGGTCAATGTTTATAACCTCTCTTTTCCTCCTTCTTCACCATCATCTTCTTCTTCATCCAATCCATCGCAGCAAAAGATGCTTCGCCCTAATCTTCCTTTTCCTTTAATCATCACCTTCATCTTCTGCTCATGCTCGATTCTTGATGGCGTCGTTTCAGACCCACAGGCCAATCTTTTGACCAGAGGATGCAACCCGTACTACGAATTTCTGGTGCCCAACGTCACCATCTTCGGTGAAAATATAAACGCGACGTTGCGAGATATCAGAGAGCAGATCAGTGACCAAAACAAGCACTTCGTCACAGCACAGCAAGCTGCCAATGGTGGAAACACCGTCTCTACACTTTTTCAATGTAGAAGCTATCTCTCCACCGCCGACTGTGTCGCCTGCTTCGACATGGCAGCCACTGACATCCTCAGCTGTGCTGCCGGTGACCCTGGTGGCCGGGTTGTTTACGACGGCTGCTTCCTCAGGTACAACTACTTTTCCTCCAACTTCAAGTTTGACTTCTTTTTGGTATAGTTAACGCAGATAATCTTATCCTAGTCTTTATCACTTCAATTTTCTGTCTGACTTTCTGCCACGCCACCAACGCCAGTTTTTTTATTTTTCTTTTAATAGACCAGTGCCGGCTTTTTATGTCTGCAATACGCAACGTAGACCACTTATGTGCGTGTTTGGATTAGCTGTAACGACAACAGTATATTTTCAATGTGATGTTTGGATTAGCCGTAAAAATAACAGTATATTTTTAATTTGATTTTTAAAAAAATTAGATCGAGTAAAAGTTAAATTGAATAATATAATTTATGTTTTGATTGAATTTTATAAAAGTTAGTTTGTAAAAGTAAAAAATTGCTTAGATTATAATTAAATAAGTGTAGTTTGTAAAATTATCAAAATAAGTATGACTTTTATTAAATGATAAAAAATGATAAAAAAAGAATTTACATACTGTAATGAATTTAAATTATTTTAATGTGAAGAAGTGTAATTTAATGACTGAAATATATTTTAAAAAATTAGAAATTTTATTTAAAAAATTTGTAAAAAAATCTATAATTCAAAAAAATTACAAATATTAAAAATACATAATTAAGTATTATAAATTATAAATAATATGTTGGCAAAAAATAGAAACTATAAATTATAAATAATAATAAAATTTAACTGGGGTTCTGCCGCATTAAGCCTGTCAACTAGTGCAGTGGGTGATACTTCCTTTTCGTTTCCCGCACACCTATCAAGATGCGATCAGACTGCATAAGCCATGAGCACAAGCCATAAGCATCAAAATCATGCGATTTAGGGCAAAAGCTCTTATTTCTTTTTCAGTTGTTCCAAACATAATGAAAAGACAAAATCTGGCTAAAAGCATCTTTTTAAGATTCAAACATGGCTTTTACCCCTCTAAACTTAACGCAGTTCCAAACACTGCCATATATGTTCTGGTAATATGCACTTTAAAAACTTACCGTTTTTATCATTATAGAACATAATATGCTATTGATCAAAATAACCCCTAAATTTTATATTGGTGTAGATAACCCTTTAGACTTTGAGTCATATAAAAATAAACCCTTGTCATATTATATTATTCGAATGCAAAAAAAAAAAAAAAAACAAGAGGTTAGATTTATGATTTTGTGTAAATGTAAAAATTTAGGCATTTTTAAGTACACTTCACTAAGGTATATGCTAGAAAGTAATCATCAATATATTACATAAAAACAAAATAATAATCCATCATTATTCACTCAATCTTAATTGACTAAGCTTGATTTTTGGCTAGCTAAATCAATCAAATAATACTCTGTGTGATGTGTACAGGTACGACATTAGTAGCGCGTTCTTTGGTGATACAACACAGTCTATCAACAGTGCATCATGTGGGAATCAGACTACAACAGATGAACCTGCTTCTGCAGTTACCTCAGCTGTTCAACAAATTCTGATGAATCTCCAAACAGCAACCCCCACAATCACTGGCTTCTCTGCTGCCACAAGGACGCAACTTCCTAATAATGGTTCAATTATTTATGCATTTGCTCAGTGTATTGAGACTATCGCACAAAGTAAGTGCGAGGATTGCTTGGATGCTCAGTACAATAATATGCAGACTTGTCTTCCCAGTTCAGATGGTAGGGCTTATGCCAATGGCTGCTTCTTGAGATATTCCATCACTTCCTTCTTTCCTGATAATCAGACCATTGATATTGCACCCTCCTCCAAGCAGCAAGGTACATTGTTCTTCAGATCATTTATATCACACTTAGCTTTGGATGCATTTGGATGGCGAATTTGAAGTATCATATGTTTGTGTGTGAGTGCTTTTTTTTCCAAAGGAATGTTTAATACTCAAGAATTATAACTTCTTATTATGTGAAGCAGTGACTCTTAGTGAATGACTATTTCGAAAATTTATTCTATATTTTCCTGTTTTTTAGGTTCAAGAAATAATAAGGGAGCCATTATAGGTGGTGTTGTTGGAAGCGTAGTAGCTCTTGCTTTGATCTTTCTTGCATTATATGTTTGGATTAGACGAATAAACGAACCTAAGAGGGTTCCTAGAGGTGAGCATGTTAAAATATCTTCATCTATTATATATTAACGATTTAATTCGAGGCTTTTGGTTTTCTCTTTTTCCCTTGATTTAAAGAAATGAATCATTGATTTTCTTTTTTTTATTTAGTAATTTTTGGAGAGACCTTTTCTAACATTCTCCTTATGTAGGTGAGATAATTGGAGGAAGCAAGTTGAAAGGCCCAACTATTTATAATTATACGGTCTTGAAGACTGCAACCAAGAATTTCAGTGAAGAAAATAAGCTGGGAGAAGGAGGGTTTGGTGTTGTATATAAGGTAGTTTTATTTTATTTCTCAATATTTTAATCTTGATGAGCAAGGATGTCTCGAAGTGATTTTTATATAAAAGGCTAAATTTCCAGGAGAACTAACAATTTCACAATGATGAACAGGGCACTTTGAAGAATGGCAAAGGAATTGCAGTGAAGAAATTAACATTTCGCCAGTTCAACAAGATGGAGGAGGACTTTGAAAATGAAGTGAAGCTTATAAGTAATGTTCATCATCGAAATCTTGTTCGGCTCATTGGATATTGTACTCATGGCAAGAATAGGATCCTTGTTTATGAATACATGAAAAATAGCAGTCTTGACATTTTCTTATTTGGTAAACCTTCTATCAATGCCTATATCAGTACAATCTATATCTATCTCCTAAAAGTTTTTAAAGGAGGAACACTTCTATGTTTCTTTTGATGTTTCTGTCCCTCTTATTCAAAATGTGTAAACTTGAAAATAGGTAAAATGAAAGGCCGCCTCAACTGGAAGCAACGATATGATATAATTTTAGGCATCGCAAGGGGTCTAGTCTACCTACATGAGGAATTCCACATTTGTATCATACATAGAGATATAAAACCTAACAATGTTCTCTTGGATGATGATCTTCAGCCAAAAATTGCTGATTTTGGATTGGCAAGACTTCTACCAGAAGACAAGTCTCATCTTAGCACCAAATTTGCAGGAACATTGTAAGTTGAAACAATTACATTTGTCTAATTTTCTCAAACTTTTATTATACTACATACTCATAAAATCTATACATATAGTTAGGTCACTAGATAGAATAATATTGTTACATTGATATATACTTTTAACTTCTTTTTACTTTGTCTTTCTAAAACCTAAATACTTAAAAAAAGAGCGTGTATATCTAGCGAAACATGATTTTATGTTGTTAATCTCTATTTCATATTTTGTCATCTCTTAAAATTTATGTTTTTGTGTTGTGTCATTACGTACATTGGTTAATTAATTGATTATGTCATAAATATCATGTCCATGTTTTAGAGGATACACAGCACCAGAGTATATAATCCATGGCCAATTATCCGAGAAGGCTGATGTCTATAGTTATGGTGTTGTAATCTTGGAGATTATTAGTGGCCAAGAAAGCAAGGCACTGGGAGTATATGGTGATATTGAAGGCGAATTCCTCCTCCAAAAAGTAAGAAAGTTCTCATGGCTAAATAAAAAAGAGGACACATTTTAAAGAAATTTTGGATAGCTTTTCCAACAACTCAACATTAATTGATTGACTTTATTGGATTATCTATTCCTTCTTCATTGCAAATAATCCAATTATAGATATTTAAAAAACACTAATATCACTTTCACATTGCCTTTTGTTTTTTTTTTTTTTACCTCTCTTATTAAATTTCACTTTGATCCCACTTGTTAGGCTTGGAAGCTATATGGAAAAGGCATGCATGGGGAGCTAATAGACAAGACCCTAGACCCTATTGATTATGATGTAGAAGAAGTAAAGAAAGTCATTGAGGTTAGTTTGCTTTGCACCCAAGCATCTGCTGAAATAAGGCCAACAATGTCCGAAGTTGTTGTCTTACTCCAAAACAAGGACTTGTTAGAGAATATGAAACCCACTATGCCTGTCTTGATTGAAACAAATTAGAGCTTCCGCTTCTCCTATTGCTTCCCCTTGTATATTACCGTCCGCAATATGCGATGTATAGGAATCTGAATTTATGGGTGATTTTGAGTTTTGAACACCAGATAGAAAAAGTAATGTGTAGAGGACGAAGGAGAAAACAGAAGATGATCGTCTTTCATTCCATTTTTTAGCATTTGTTTGTAATTATTCTTCAATCCCGGTAAGTGTGTGTGTGTGCACTAATTATATAAAGCATCTGATATGAATTTTATTTAAAAAAGTGACATCAATTATGCATTATATTTTTTAATTGATAAATCTAATTTAACTTTATAACTGATATGAATATTTCGTTGATATAATTATTTCTCATTACATTTACATATGCTAATAAAATTTGTGCTCTAAGATCAAGTTCTTCTTCTAAATGCTAGATCAAGTAATCTGACCAAATTATGTGCAAGAGACGGCAACACAACATGGTTTCTGATGAGACAGAATCCAAAGTAAAAACTCTTTCAATGAATAAAAAAAAGAGTCAATTTAATTCATTTTTCACACTGGAAAAACTACGACATTTCCTTTATGAAACAAAATAATGTGGGTATATTACAGCATCAGAGATGTTAAACTAGACTTGCTTCTCCGTATATTACATGGACTTTGAAAAAATGAATCATATTGTATTGTTCATGAATTGTGAATAATGTAGCCTGCAATAAAATTTATATTTTCATTAATATTGACATTGATCATAGTGATAATTTCAAATTGAATAATACGATCTCTGGTTCTAATTATAAGACTCTGTTTTAGTTTATAAACAGAGTCTTATAATTAAAACCGGAAGTAATAATAAATTAAAGACTTCCCAAGTTATCTCGCCTCTTCATTTGACCGCTCATACAAAACAAATGATGGGAGCCCAATGCTAATAAAATCCACCGAATATTGAAACCGAAGGGACTGGGCCCGTGGAGACAGGCTTGCAATACGTTGCTGAGCCCAATAATGTGTTGATGAGTTATTTGGGTAACAGGCGTTTCCATATGCCTATTGCTTAGAACTTGTTTAGAATCACTTAAAAGCATATTTTCAATCATAATTATAAAATATGAGGTAAGTATACAAGGAGAGTTTTTCCTTAATTTATATAAAAGTGTTTAGGAGTGCTTAAATCACAGCTTCAAACAAGCCCTTAGCCAACACCACATTACAAACACTATTATCATAGAAAAGAAAGTAGCTCATTGAAAAGTTTATTATAGTAGAAAAGAATCAGCTATACTTTGAAATCGCAAACCATCCTAAAAGAGTCACCAACTTATATCATTTGCAAAATGCTATCATTGTGAAGAAGAATTAAATTCATTGCACTTCATGAAAATTCATTTGAAAGCATACATACACACTAATAAACATGGTAGAGAAGAGAGAAGCCTCAGATAATAAGCTGCCATGGTGCTTTGTCTTATCCGATAAGTCAGAGCCAACAAGTCCAACACAATATTGAATTAATAACTACCGTTGGCACTTATAGCATCTCCACATGGGTTCTGCGCCCAACCCACAAGCCCAACACAAATCCATTCACATTGGGGCCGGCTTGTGATGATCAGTGGTGATGGAAGTATAATTTTCAACTATGTCGGGAATAATCCACAAGAGTTGGATCTAACCAAAAAAAAAGTTAGTCCCTCACAATATGGGGATCTAAAATGCTAATTTCTATTGAGACATGCATTCATATTTAGTATGTGATAATATCTCAAATAAGACTATTTCTAATGAAATAATACCAAAAAAAGAATCTAATTGGGCATGTGATTTGCGATGGAGATACCCATTAGGACCCTCTCCTCCTAACGGGGGGAAAGTCAATGTTGATGTAGCTTTTTCATTAGAAGTAGGAAGATTCTGAGAGGCTTTATGTATCTGATATACTACATTCGGTACTTAATATAAGAGTTAATTGACTAATTTAAGTAAATTAAGAAAACTAGTTAAGTTAGTTATTTGTAATAAATAGGTGTTTTTTCCCCTAAAATATCTTTACTAATTAAGTGTGTTGGTTATAAGTACTATTACTTTAATGACTGTTTTGAAGAAAATAGATAAATATGACAAAACAAGTGAATTGAGATCTTATATTTAGGATTAAATAAAAGTCAAATGAGCTCTTATATTAAGGATTGGAGGTAATATTAAGCTTGAAACTGACGCTACAGCGACTATAAGACTGGGGCAGCAAGAAGACGTGGGATCCCATCCTGATGAGGGTTTAATTTAATTCTCGAAGCAAAGGCTTTAATATTGATAATTGATCAAAAATGATCATTTCAAATCGAATAAGAAATTAATTAAAGACTTCCTTACTTACATATCTCACCTCTACGAACCCTCTTGGACAACTTGACCTCCCACACAAAACAAATAAATGTAAGCAGAATCAAAATATATAAAATATGCACCCGCAGCCACTGCACCAATAATGGCCTTATTTAATTTCCTCCTACAAGTGGCAAGAATTAAAAAAGTGGAACTTGTTTAATTTCCTAGTGCTACCTCCTATTCTAATTATAAGACTCTGTTTATAGACCACAAATGAGGTCTTATAATTAAAACTGGAGGTAATATGGATTTACTTTCTATAGGGGTCCATGGCATAAACTCATAAAAGGCTGGCTTCTATATATCCACTGTACACCCATATAAGATGTAATATTTTAAGTTTTGCGTAATTAAATATATCACCTCCACTCCACACACACGTACCCACAGAATATTATATTTATGGCATTTGCTTCGCGTAAATTCATATATATATATATATATATGTATTGATATTGTTTGAGAATAGTATATCTTTTTTCATACACACACACTAGCTAATTTTTTTGTGTGGCGTGCGGAGTAAATCATGCTTTAAAAGTTTTTGAAATTAAGAATATATTTAACATTTAAATTACTCCTCCAGTCCTTAATATATGACCTAATTGTTGAGTTGATTTTGATCCTAAATATAAGACTTATTTCCTCAAATTTATCAAATTTTCCTAAATTATTGCTATGAATACTCCCTCAACCATAATCAAGTAAGTGAGGGAGAGACGATATTAAGGAAGATGATTATGATGTTTTAGGAGAAACATGTCATATCTTTTATAATTAACTATCTTACCTAACTTTTTTAATGTAATCAAATTAGTTAAGGTCTTATATTAATGACCGAAGAAGAATGTAGAAGTTAAATAAGATGCGAAAAATTTTTAAAATTGGAACAGAGAACCCACTGAAATTGTGGAAAAATAATGGAAAGAAAAACGTTGCATATAGGCTAAAAAAATTACTATTCCTGTCTTATGAATAATATGACTCTATTTATGCGTTATATCTTAAATTGAATAGTAATTTAGTCAACAATTTTAATGCAGAAGCACGTTTGCCCAATTGATACAAGTCAACGGAGCTGGATTACTTGTCCTTTCTATTCTAATAAGGATAGGAACTTAAGGGAATTACTTGTTCTTATTATAAAATCCTTACTTATAAAAATGGGACCACAAGATTGTATCAATTGTCTTGATAGAGCCCTTGTATTCAACCATGAACACAATCCCACAAGAATTAACTCGAGTACTGGAGACCGGAGAGCTTGGAGTAATCCAGTCACATTAGTTGATCTTTGTTATCATTTTATTACTTGTCATGACCTATATACTTGCGACATCAATATCACTACCCTCTATGTTGGAACAGAAGAGTACCTATAACTATGTATGCCGAACATAATGTTGGTGTCTTGTTTCAGAGTGCGCCATTGTTATGAAATTTCATAGTCTTCGACTAAGAGTTGTGGGTCCCTCAACACTTTCATAAATTGCACTGTCCTCTCTCATGGGACAAATTGCTAGCGCATCCTTCTTCAAGAATTTGAAACATGAGGAAATGTGAAGACCCACCGACACTTAGGCCACATGGCAGACGTAGACCAGTTTTTTGTTCCTTATGATTTTCCGATGAAATTCTCATTCCTCCTTCGTCGTTTCCAAGCACCAATAGATCAGATACCTTCCTTTGCTCGATGGTCATATATATATATATATAAATATATAAATATATATGTATATAGCCTCTCTTTCCTTCTTCATCTTCACTCTCTCCATATCCAGACATACATATATTTCCATCCAATCCATCTCAGCAAAACATGCTTCAAACTAATATCCTTCCCTTAATCACCTTCATCTTCTGGTCAAGGTGGACTCTTATTAACGTCGTCGTTTCAGACCCACAGGCCGATCTTCTAACCGATTTGTGCAACCCATCGGCCGAATTCCTCGTGACCAACGTCACCATCTTCGATGAAAACCTAAATGCAACGTTGCGAGGCATCAGAGAGCAGATCAGTGATCAAAACAAGCACTTCGCCACCGCACAGCAAGCTGCCAATGGTGGAAACACCGTCTCTACCCTTTTTCAATGTAGAAGCTATCTTTCCGTCGCCGACTGTGTCGCCTGCTTCGACGTGGCGGCCACTCAAATCCTCAGCTGTCCTGCCGGCGACCCTGGTGGCCGTGCTATCTACGACGGATGCTACCTCAGGTACAACAGCTATTCCTCAGGTTCAAGTTTGACTTTTTTTTTTAATTACCTTTTTGAATGGTTAAAGGAGAGATAAGATATGCAATGCTCAAACTCATCGCCACTACTCCAGCATATTCTTGGTCTATATATCTCTTTTTGATGACTTTCCGCCACGCCCCCAGTTTTTGTTGTCGGGAATGGTTTTTCTTCGTATAAATTAATATATTTATATGAAGGGTTATGTAGGAAGTTAAAACATTAAATGACCTACATACTAAATTTATTGTATTTATTTAAATTATGTTGGTTCATGAACCAACATATGGTGGTGACTTTTTATTTAATAAGGTTTGATTCTAAAAGATATCTCTTCAAGGCATTATTCCATGGTCTATATAAACCCTTCACTATCACTTCATTTGCATACAACACAACACAAACACTAAGATCAAACTCATTGTCTTTGTCTTTGAGTACATTCAAAGATAGAGTCAAATTATCACTTTGTAAAAGCTATTGTTGTCTTTGCTTGAATTTTGAAAGTGCAATCCATATTCAAGTGTCTTTATTGTATCCTGAAGGAAATTCATCAGTTAACCCAACTTGCACCCTAAAAAATAGGAATAGGTGGAGGCGAATTAAGCCTAAAGGAAAGTGTTGCCCACGTCTTGAAGACATCGGACACCACTTTCTTCTTCATCTCTTCTTCTTGTACTCTTTAGAGAACCATTTCCGCCAACAGTTTTTATGTCTTTACGATGAAAACATGCAACCATATCATGTTATGTTATTTGACAAATAGAGCATAATATGCTATTGATCAAATATATATCCTCTTTTTTTTTTGGGCAATAGCCTTTTTAGACTTTGAGTTATATGCAACAAAAAAAAATCCTTGTCATATTATATGAGGGACAAAAAGAGTAGTTAACGATGGTAAAATTATTTGTATAAATCTAAAAAGTTAACGTTTATTGTAAAAATATAATTTAGGAATTTTTTAAATATATTTCACAAATATATATGTATATATATATAGAAAATAATCTATTATGAATATAAATATAACAAGAGAGCTCAATCCAGAAAGATTAGCTTATTAGGTGGAAGAGTGCTGTAAACTTATAAGCCCTACTTCTCTTATGAGACTTTGTGATATGAGATTTAACTATAACATGATGATCAATATATTACATAAAAATAAAATAATAATCCATAACTATTCATTTACTCTTCATTGACTAAGCTTGATTTTTGGCTCGCAAAACCCATAAGAAATACTGTGTGTTGTGTGAAGGTACGACATTAGTAGCGCTTTCTTTAGTGACACAGCAGAGCCTATCAATAGTGCATCATGTGGGAATCAGACTACAACAGAAGAACCTTCTACTGCATTTACCTCAGCTGTTCAACAAATTCTAATGAATCTCCAAACAGCAACTCCCAGAATAAGTGGCTTCTCTGCCGCCACAAAGACGCAACTTCCTAATAATGCTTCCACTATTTATGCATTCGCTCAGTGTATTGAAACCATCACTCAAAGTAAGTGTGAGAATTGCTTGAATTCCAACTACAATAGTATGCAGACTTGTCTTACCAATTCAGAGGGTAGGGCTTATGCCAATGGCTGTTTCTTGAGATATTCCACCACTCCCTTCTTTCCTCATAATCAGACCATTGATATCACACCCTCCTTCGAGCAGCAAGGTACGTTGCTCTTCAGATCATTCATGTCACGCCCATCTTTGGATACATTTAGATGACAAATTTGAAGTACCATAAGTTTGTTTGTGAGTGTTTTTTTCTTTCAAACGAACGTTTAATTCTATATGTTCCTGTTTGAAGTGAATGACTTCTTGGAACATTTGTTTTATATTTTCCTGTTTTTTAGGTTCAAGCAATAAGGGAGCCATTGTAGGTGGTGTTGTTGGAAGCGTAGTAGTTCTTGCTTTGATCTTTGCAGTATATGTCCGGAGTAGACGACTGAAAAAAAGGTCCAGGAGGGTTCCTAGAGGTGAGCATATTAAAATGTCTTCAACTATTTTATAGGCTTCTGGTTTTTCCTTTTTCCCTGCATCTAAAGAAATTAAACTTTCATTTTTTTTCCCGTCTTGACAATTTTGGAAGAAGAGACCTTGATGAAAATTCTCCTTAATAGGAGACGTAATTGGAGGAAGCAAGTTGAAAGGCCCAACTATTTTTAATTATCATGACTTGAAGACCGCAACCAAGAATTTCGGTGAAGAGAATAAGCTAGGACAAGGAGGATTTGGTGTTGTATATAAGGTAACTTTATTTTATTTTCAATATTTCAATCAAGGTGAGCAAGGTTGTCTCCAAGTTTGGTTTTTATAGTGTTGTAAAAGGCTAAATTCTCAAGAAAGCAAAGACTGAAAGCACTTTCTCGATTAAATATTTTAATAATGATGGATAGGGTACTTTGAAGAACGGAAAAGAAATTGCAGTCAAAAAATTAACATGTCGCCAATTCACAAGGATGGAGGAGGAATTTGAAAATGAAGTGAAGCTTCTGAGCAATGTTAATCATCGGAATCTTGTTCGACTCTTTGGATATTGTATTCACAAGAAGACCAGAATTCTCATTTATGAATACATGAAAAATAGCAGTCTTGACATATTTTTATTCGGTAAGCTTCTTTCAATTAACGAAACTTATGTACTGTTTTTCATAACATTGGTGACGTTAACTTAACAAAATATCATCATCTCTTACTACAACAAGATTATTCTTATGCCATACTTTTATTGCACTAAGTAAAATCGATATCTATTTTCTGTTTAATTTTTTTTAATCGAAGAAGACTTCTTTGTTTCTCTTGATGCTTTTAACCCTCTTATTCAAAGTGTGTAAACTTGAAAATAGGTCAAATGAAAGGCTCGCTCAACTGGAAGCAACGATATGGTATCATTTTAGGCACAGCAAGAGGTCTAGCCTATTTACATGAGGAATTTCATGTTTGTGTCATACACAGAGATATAAAGCCTAATAACATTCTCTTGGATGATGACCTTCAACCTAAGATTGCTGATTTTGGATTGGCAAGATTTCTACCTGGGGACAAATCTCATCTTAGCACTAAATGTGCAGGAACATTGTAAGTTAAAGCAATTATAGATAACTTATTGATAAAATCTATAGTTCTGTCACTAGTACAATATTATTACACTAATAAATCTTATAACTTTTCTTTATTTTCAGCGAAATGTTATATTATGTTGTTAGTTTCTATCAGTTTCATATTTGTCCTCTCTTAAAATTTATGTATTCATGTTCTTGTCATTGTTTTGGCTACTTAATTAATTATGCCATACATATTATACATATTTGCAGGGGATACACAGCACCGGAGTATGTAATTTATGGCCAATTATCTGAAAAGGCTGATGTCTATAGTTATGGTGTAGCAATGTTAGAGATTATCAGTGGGCAAAAAAGTAAGGAACTAGCGATCAATGGTGATAATGAAGGGGAATACCTCCTCCAAAAGGTAAAAATTTTAGTTTACCAATAAAGGTAAGAAAAAATTTTCAGGCAAAAAAAAAAGGTAAAAATTTTAATGGTTTAATCAAAAGACACTTTTTTAAATGAATTTGGACAGCTCTGTCAGCAACTTAATATTTGATTGATTTTATTACAATATCTAACCCCTCCTTACTTCAGATCATCCAACTATAGAATTTTTACTTTTGGCCATTTTTACTCAATCATTTCAATTTAATATCCACTTGTTAGGCTTTTGTTTTTTTTTGACCTGATCCACTTGTTAGGCTTGGAAGCTATATGAAAGAGGTATACATGTGGAGCTAGTAGATGAGACCTTAGACCCTAATGATTATGATGTCGAAGAAGTGAAGAAAGTCATAGAGGTTAGTTTGCTTTGCACCCAAGCATCTGCTGAAATAAGGCCAACAATGTCCGAAGTTGTTGTCTTACTCCAAAACAAGGACTTGTTAGAGAATATGAAACCCACAATGCCTGTCTTGATTGAAACAAATTAATTAATTAGAGATTCCTCTTCTATTGCTTGCGTTTGTATATTACTATCCGCAATATGCTATGCGCAGGAATTTAAAATTATGGGTGACTTTGAGTTTTGAAGAACCCCAGGTAGAAAAGGTATAATGTGTGTAGAAGACGAAGGGGAAAATAGAAGATGATGATTGTCTTCCATTCCATTTTTCAACATTTGTCTGTAATTACGCTTTCAATTCTAAATGTAAGGCCCATTTTATAGTGTAAATTATACTATAAAATAGGTATTATATTTAGGACATGAAGAGTATTATTCATCAATCTTGACAAAAGTAACATCAACTATAAGGCATTTGATATGATTTTTATCTTAAAATAGCGACGTCAAGGATGCATTTTTTTAAATTAATAAAGCTAATTTTATAATTGTTTTGAATATATTATTTATTTCTCATTAAATTTACGTATGCTAATAAAATGGTGCCGTTATATCAAGTTTCTCTCCTAAATGCTAGATTAAGCAAACTGGCAAAATTTTGCGCTAGAGGCGGCAATTCCACATGGTTTAAGATAAGAGAGAATCCAAATCCACATAACACTCTCAAGCATGAGGGGCGGCTTAGCGTACAAGACTCTTATTAGGTGGGATTCGGAAAACGACAGATGTACATAGTCTTTCCTCGACAACTACAGAGATTGTTTTAATAATTTGAACTTATGACCTTCAAGTTACTTAACAATAATTTTTACCATTAAACATTTATAAATAAGTCTTAAAAATATTAAGATCTGAATCTTTGAAATGCGTCAATCTCACTACTAGAAGAAGAAGAGGAGGGAAGAGGGAGCAAATGAAAGGAAAAGAAGAGGCTTCAAATTTTCATTAATGTTGATGTTCATCATATATGATAATTTCAAATTGAATAATAAATTAAAGACTTCCCTATTCATCTTAACCCTAGGAACCCTCTTGGACAACTTTGGCGTCCCATGCAAAATAAATAATGCAATCAAAGCACTACACCAATAATGGCCTTATTTAATTTCTTCCCACAAGTGGCAAGAATTAAAAAAACTGGAAATTATTAATTTCCTATTATGGATTACTGAACTCATGAAAGATTAATTTATATATTTAATCCATACTTTACACCCATGTAAGATGTAATCTTTTAAGTTTTACGTAATTAAATATATCGCCTCCGCTCCGCACATATGTACCTACAGAATATTATATTTGCGGCATATGCATCGCGTAGATTCTCTCTCTCACACACACACATATTGATATTGTATGAGAATAGTTCTTCTTTTTTTTTTTTCCCCTGTGACGTGCGGAATAAATGATATTTTAAAAGTTTTTGAACGAATGCATTTGTTTTTATAACATTTTAATTATATTGAAGTCAACAAAGATGGGAAAATTTTAAAAATTTGAACGGAACATTGAAATTGTGGAAAATAATTGAAAGAAAATATTGCATACAGCCTATAAAATAAAATTTCTACTATTGTCTTATGAATAATATGACTCTATTTAAGCGTTACATTTTTTTTTTCCATCTTTCCGGCCTTAGAAAAATCATTTTTGGCTTGACTTGGGTGCTGGTAGGTGAACCTCTTTGGTCATGTTCCTTTCTCAAATTCATCATCCATTGAAGCTTCAAAGCCCTTACCTTCCCTTCTTCGTGTAATGTTTCTTTATATCACTTGCCAAGATTGAATTGAATGTCCAAGATGAGATGATTGTCTAATTCAACCCAATGCCATGGAGAAACAGAAAATCCAACACACACCCATTCTGCCAAATCCTCCTTCAAATCCTCACTCTCTTCCATCTGCTTAATGGAAAATTCTGTGCTCTGGGAATCAACTACACAATCCGACTCATAGATCCCAGCATTCAGCTGGACATGAATAGCGAGGGCGAAAAGGGGAAATAAGGTGTATTATACATTTTAAATAGCTTCAATATTATACAGATTATAAAATTATACATATGCGTGTAGACGAATAGCTAGGAACCCGTCGCGTCTTGGTATATGACCAGAATTGGGAGGAGCCCAACATGAACGGCTAAGAACTTTGGTTTGGTCTTTACTTTTTAATATAATATCCCATTTACCAACCAACAAGAGTTGGTGTAATTAGTAAGAGTCAATTCATAACTCACAAGTTCGTGAGTTTGAATAGTACTGTCAATATGGGGATTTTGTTGGCAAACGATTTGTAAGTTACTTCTTTTGTTTCTAAAAAGAATTAGAGGATGTTTTCAAATATACCCTAATAAATGACTAAATCATAAAAAATTGCATCTAGAATGATACAATTATCTACATCTTAACTAAGTGAAATCGGAAAGGAGAAAAAATTTAGACATCAACCAACTTTAACTACTTTTTTTTTGGTATTCATGAATTTTAAAACTGTCTATCTAATTAGTAAAGGAAGAAGCGTTAAATAAAGTGAATTAAATAGAAGGAATATCTCAGAACAATTATCATAAATTGTTGACAAATTAAAAGAAAATAACAGAATTCACTTTTTTTTTTAAAAAAAAACTTATATCAATTATTTGACAAAACTCCTAAAATTAGGACCCCAAGGAATGTTCTTTTTGTATAAAATAAACTGTAGAACACTACCTGGATTTATACATATGGGCTGCTGAATATGGCGTCTGCGTGCGTGCCTTTTCCCATTGGGTCGTTGTTTTGAAATTTCGTATTCTTCGCCAATTGCAATTAGGCTTCAGCCGCCATAGTGGCCGCTTGTACTTTCATAGATTGCATTGTCAACATCACTTTTGCCAAATTGCTATTGTATCGTTCAATAATTTGGAAAATGGGAAAATGCCAAGAAACAACTCAATCCCACTGATCGATCTTACTTTTCTCTTCTTCCTCATAATAATTTTGTCTGATGGATGAAACTCTCATTCCTCCTTCTTCGTCGTTTCCAAACACCAATCAATACCTTGATATCATTTGCTCTATTAACCTCTTTTTCCTCCTCCTCCTACTCCTCCTTCTTCTTCCAAAACATGTTTCAACCTCATGTCCTTCCTTTAATCGCCTTCGTCTTCTGGTCATGGCGGATTCTTGACGGCGTCGTTTCGGATCCCCAGATCAATTTTTTGACCAGAGGGTGCAACCCATACAACGAATACCTAGTGGCTAACGTCTCCCTCTTTGAAGCAAACATAAACGCAACACTGCGAGACATCAGAGAGCAGATCAGTGGCCAAAACAAGCACTTCGCCACCGCACAGCAAGCTGCCAGTGGTGGAAACACCGTCTCTAGTCTTTTTCAATGCAGAAGCTATCTCTCCATGCCCGACTGCATCGCCTGCTTCGACGTCGCCGCCCCTCAAATCCTCAGCTGTGCTGCCGGCGAACCGGGTGGCCGTGTTGTCTACGACGGGTGCTACCTCAGGTACGGATTTGGCGTGTTTGCTGCTTCTTAAAGTGACATTTTTATATCTTATCGGCAAAAAAATTTCAATTTTTCAAATTATTTTTTCAAAAAATTTGTATCCATATTTAAAAAAAAAAGATTAAATCATATGAAACCTTGTTAAATTTTGACCCATATGCAAACAACTCCATTAAAATTTTAAAACTTGATAAAAGAATTTTGTTAACTTCTAAGTCTGTGATGTGTATGTGAAGGTACGACATTAGTGTCGCTTTCTTTGGAGCTACAACACAGTCTATCAATAGTGCATCGTGTGGGAATCAGACTATAACAGAAGAACCTGCTATTTCATTTACCTCAGCTGTTCAACAAATTCTAATGAATCTCCAAACAGCAACTCCCAGAATCACTGGCTTCTCTGTAGCTACCAAGGCACAAGTTCCTACTAATGGTCCAACTATTTATGCATTTGCTCAGTGCACAGAAACTATCACTCAGAGTGAGTGCCAGAACTGCTTGAATGTTCTGTACAACAATATGCAGAGTTGTCTTCCCAATTCAGAAGGTAGGGCTTTTGCTGATGGCTGTTTCTTGAGATATTCCACAACCTCCTTCTTTGCCGATAATCAGACTATTGATATCGCACCCTCCTTCAAGCAAGGTACATATTGGTCTTCACATCATTTATATCACACTCAGCTTTGCCTTGGATGCATTTAGATGACAAATTTTTTAAACTACATTAATAATGTAAAGTATCATACTTGTTTTTTTCCCCAAGAATTATTATTATATGTGGCAATGACTCATATTGTGAATGACTTTGAAAATCCGTTCTACATTTTCCCGTTTTTTAGGTTCAAGCAATAATAAGGGAGCCATTATAGGAGGTGTTGTTGGAAGCGTAGTAGTTCTTGCTTTGATCTTTGTTGCATTGTATGTCTGGGTGGGACGACTAAAAAGGCCAACTAGGAGGGTTCCTGGAGGTGAGCATATTAAAATGACTTCGACTATTATATATTAGTTTTTAATGATTTAATTTCGGGCTTTTGTTTGTCTATTTTTCCATGAATTTAAAGAAATAAAATCTTGATTTTGTTTTTCTTTCTTTCATAATTTTGGGAAAAGAGACCTCCTCTTGACTAACATTCTCCTTAATAGGAGACGTTATTGGAGCAACCAAGTTGAAAGGCCCGGCTATTTATAATTATAACGACCTGAAGACTGCAACCAAGAACTTCAGCGAAGAGAATAAGCTAGGACAAGGAGGATTTGGTGTTGTGTATAAGGTAACTTTATTTTATTTTCAGATATGTAATTTCATCAAGATAAGCAAGGATGCCTCTAATTAAATGAGTTTTATATGGTGTTGTAAAAAGCTAAACTTTAACGTTTGAAAGCATGGCTTTGAATAGAAGTTTTAATAATGATGAATAGGGCACTTTGAAGAATGGAAAAGAAATTGCAATCAAGAAATTAACATTTCGCCATTTCACGAGGATGGAGGAGGAATTTGAAAATGAAGTGAAGCTCATAAGCAACGTTCATCATCGGAATCTTGTTCGACTCCTGGGATATTGTATTTATGGCAAAACTAGAATTCTTGTTTATGAATACATGAAAAATAGCAGTCTTGACATATTCTTATTCGGTAACCTTCTCTCAATTAACCGATCTTATGTACTGTTTTTCGTAAAATTAGTGGCATTATCAACGTATCATCATCTCCTCCAGCTAACGAACTTATTCACATGGCATAATTTTATTCGACTGAGTAAAATCCAAATCTATTTTCTATTTAAATTTTTTAATCAAGTAACACTTCTTTGTTTCTTTTGATGCTTTTAATCCTCCTGCTCAAAGTTTGAAAACTTGAAAATAGGTAAAATGCAAGGCTCACTCAATTGGAAGCAACGACATGATATAATTTTAGGCACTGCAAGGGGTCTCGCTTATTTGCATGAGGAATTCTATGTTTGTATCATACATAGAGATGTAAAGCCTAATAACATTCTCTTGGATGAGGATCTTCAACCTAAAATTGCTGATTTTGGGTTGGCAAGGCTTCTTCCTGAGGACAAAACTCATCTTAGCACCAACTTCGCTGGAACATTGTAAGTTGAAACAATCACGTTTATCTGATTTTCTTAACTTTTATTACACTACAATTATACGTAGCATGCTGATAAAATCTATAGTATCATCACTAGAATAATGTTGTTGCACTAATGAATACTTATAACGTTTGGAAAAAAAAAAAAATTCATGTGTGTGTGTGTGTGTCTAGCAAAGCATGATATTACGTTGTTAATAATTTGTTTCATATTTTGTCATCTTTTAAATTTTATGTATACTTGTTTGTGTCAATATTTTGGCTAAGTCATAAATATTATACATATTTTTCAGAGGATATTCAGCACCGGAGTATGTAATTCATGGCCAATTATCTGAGAAGGTTGATGTTTATAGTTACGGTGTTGCAATCTTGGAGATTATAAGTGGCCAAAAAAATAAGAAACTAGGAGTTGATGGTGATATTGAAGGCGAATTCCTCCTCCGAAAAGTAAGAAAATTCCTATGGCTAAATAGAAAGACACATTTTAAAGAAAATTTGGATAGCATTTTCAATAACTCAACACTACTTGATTGACTTTATTAGAATATTTATTCCTTCTTTATTGCAGGGCCAATCATAGATATTAAGAAAACGATAATCTCATTTTGTTTTGCCCCTTTTACCCCTCTTATTCAACTTCACTTTAATCCCACTTGTTAGGCTTGGAAGTTATATGAAGAAGGTACACATGCGGAGCTAGTGGACGATACCTTAGACCCTAATGATTATGATGTAGAAGAAGTGAAGAAAGTCATAGAGGTTGGTTTGCTTTGCATCCAAGCATCTGCTGAGATGAGACCAACAATGTCTGAGATTGTTGCTTTGCTCCAAACTAAGGACTTGTTAGAGAATATGAAACCCACTATGCCTATCTTGATTGAAACAAATTAGAGACTTCTCTACTTTTCCCATCTTGATTGTAATGGAATTTAAAGTTATGGATGACTTTGGGTTCTGAACACCAGATAGGAAAATAGAAGACGAAGGTAAAAATAGAATAGATGATTGTCTTTTATTCCATTCTTTAGCATTTTTTTGTAATTATTATTCATCAATATAATCCGAGCAGGTGTACATGTGATTTGTCATTCGGGAATACAGTTTTGATAAAAGCCCACTAAAGCATATAGTATGCTTATGCTTTTTATTTAAAAAAAAGAGTGACATCAAGAATGCATTTTTCAATTGATAAAGCTAACTTTATAACTAATATGAATTTTTCATTGATATTAGTTATTTCTCATTATGAAAATGGTGCCCTTATATTTGAAAGTTCCTCTTCGAAATGGTAAATCAAGAAAACTGACCAAATTTTGTGCAAGCGAGATAAGGTGGCTGACAAGAAAATCAAATTAAAGTAAAAACTCTCTTAATGAATAAAAATCAGTCAAGTTTATAGCTTGAATTAAACTTTTTATGTTTTCATTAATATTGATATTGATCATAATGATAATTTCAAGTCCAATAATAAATTAAAGGCTTCCCAAAATAAAGCCACTTTTTTTTTGAACTTCTGGCTTTTGATTTTTTTTTTTTAAATTTAAATCCTTTGAAACTGACTTTTTAATATATCATTCAAACAAATTTTTGTCAGATTGTCCTTTTTATAAATGCTCGTACCAAACAGACCAAATTTTGTGCAAGAGAGGGCAATGCAACGTGGTTTAAGACGAAAGAGAACCCAAATCCGTAGAACACTCCTAAAGAAATCCGTAAAGTGAGATTTAGCGTACAATACCCATACTAGGTGGGGTTTGGGTGGGAGCGATTTATATAGCATTCCCTCTACAAGCGGAGCAATTGTTTTTAGGATTTGAATCCGTGATCTCCAAATCACATAGCAAGAAAATCAAAGTGAAAAATCTCTCAATGCATACAAAAATCAGTCAAGTGCATAAATTTTTGAACTAGACTTGCTTCTCCATGTACTACATCATTGCCTCTCCTCTTCTCTTTCTTTCTCTTCCTTTTCCAACCCTTAGATCAATATTTTAATGGTTGAGATTTTAATCTTTTCAAAATTATTATTCAAATGTGAAATTATAAAAACAAATAAATAATAAAATTAATAATACTACGAAAATTTAATTTCAACAATGTACAAATGCACTAAAGACTTTTAAAAATATTTATAAGTAAGTTTTAAAAACATTAAGATCTGAACCATTGAAATGTGTTAACTTAACGGTTAGAAAAAGAAGAGAAGGGAAGAGGATGGGAAGGGAAAAAGAGAGAGTTTAAATTTTATTAATATTGATCATATATAATCATTTTAAATTGAATATTAAGTGACTTCCCTAATTATCTCCACTTTAGGAACCTCTTAGACAACTTTGACCTCCATACAAAGACAATACTCTGTAGGTCATAGTCCTATTTTTAAAATACTAACATTTAATAGTATTTAATTATAAATTCACAGTAAACAAAAAAAGGACACATAGTTATGTGTAATTGGAGAACTTGACATAATGAATATAAGGAACTTCACGTAAGTTTTTTTCCCGTGCAAAACAAATAATGCAAGCAGAATCAAAATATATAAAATATGCACCTGCAGCCCACTTGCAACAATAATGGCCATATTTAATTTCCTCCTACAAGTGGCAAGAATAAAAAAATGGAACTTATTCAATTTCCTCATATGAATTACTTTCTATATGGATCCATGGGATGAACTCATGAAAGATTAATTTCTATATATTTAATCCATACTGTGCGCCCACATAAGATGTCATATATTTTATGTTTTACGTAATTAATTATATTAACTCGTCCTCCACTCCACACATACCGTACGTGCTCACCCAAGATTATATTTACGACGTACGTCAAACTCAAACATATATATTGATATTGTATGAGCATACTTTTTTTTTTTTTTGTAATGTGTGGAAGAAATGATATTTTAAAAGGTTTAAGCAATGAATTTTTATGACATTAATTATATTGAAGTCAAAATATACATGGGGAAATTTTTTGAAAAACAAAATCTGAACGGAAGCCACTAATCGAAGGGAAAAAAATTGCCTATAGGCTATAAAATTGCTGATGTCCTGGTCTTATGAATAATATATGAGTCTATATAAGCGTTATATTTTATATTGATTGGTTAATAATAACGTAATAACAATACATTGGAAAAAGATTCTCTCTAGGTGATAAGCCTCTCAGAGCATATATATGAATATGCTCATAAAAAAGTGAGCATGTAATGCTCATATCAATTTTGACCATTCATATTGATTTGGATTAGATGGTTGATATTCAATTTAATTTTTTTAATATTTTAAATAATTTTTTATTTTACTAGATATAGTATTTAAATTCAATTTAATTTTTTAAATATTTTAAATAGTTTTTTTATTTTACTAGATATAGAATTTAAAATAAAAGTAATCTGGTATTTTTTTTTAAGAAAATAAATTGACAAGGTGTTTTAACAGACTTGGAAAAGACTGATGAGCGAGGCCAACTCAGAAACTATATCCGAATACATCACATGCGTACACCTAATAATTTAATACAAACAAAAAGTCAAAAGTTTTGGATGGTGGTGATGGAGAAGCAACCATTGCAGATCATGAATGGAAAAATCAATAATGACGCTGTCTTGGCAGCCAGTTGACAATTTCTTTTTTTTGGTTTAATGTTTGAGAGAGCTTTTGGTGTAACTTTTCGGTATGAAGTATCTTGAAAGTTAAAGTAATTTTTTCTGGCTTTTTCTTTTTTTAACCAATAGGGGTTGTATCAAACGAAAAGAACTGGTCCCTCGTGATAAAACTACGCTATCAAGAGGTATGAAAATTAATTATGTAGAAGAAGATGGAGAAGGGTATTATTGTAGGTTCTATAATACATGTTTTTTCACCTGTAGAAGTTAGAGAGAGGTCTGCCATTATAAACGGAACATTGCAACTTTGATTTTACTTGTAACCTGCTTGTCCTTTAATTCAAGAAAACGTTGGGGGGGGGGGGAGAGTGAAGAAGATGTAGGGGTGTTTGAAAACGACTACAAAAATTTTATGACAGTGTAGGTTCAATTCCTATATAAGACTGATCAGTGATCACGACTATGGTAGACCCTAACTCAACCAATGAGGGAAATAGACCCCCCGGGGGGTTTCTGTAGAGCTGAATGGCAAACTCAATTATTTTTATATATTTTGATATCTTTTATATAGGTTTTTGTCAACTTAATTAGTCTTTTTGACCTTAATTGATTGGTAATTGATTTTAATATATTTTATTTTGAATTATTATTTTATAGGGGCAAAATTGTCATATTTTGGTTTAATTGTGACTAATTGATTTTTGAGGACAATTAATGCTACCTTATCCTTGAATTTTGCTTGCAGGGTTTTGGAAGAAATAAAAATGAAAAAAATAAAAAAAAGAAAAAAATAATTAAAAAGAAAGGGGCAAAACGTTGCGTTTTGCCCCACCCCACTAATAACCTAATATCATATTATTCTTCATCAGCAAGAGGGGGACGCCGAGCCAGAGAACGAAAAACAGAGCAGAGCACGCCGAAGGAGACCCACAAGCTGGACGCCGAACACACACGAAACAGGGGAGGCGAAGACGCAAGCGGTACCAGCGGAAAAACGAAGAGGCCGAACGGAAACACACACGCGAGGCGGCGACTGACGAGCTGAGGCGGAGACGCAACGCTGAACGAGTGAGGCGGCTTCATCTTCTTCTTCTCCCGGGTGCAGCGAAACAGAGACGTGAACCATTCAGCGTGAACAGTGTTCTTCCATGGCTGACCGTAGCAAAATACTAATTGTGGCAGCAAACTTGATGGCAAACCGTGGCTAAGATCTTCTGATTCTCCAATTCAACAATAATGGCAGGAGCTTGGATATTTAAGGGGGAGTTCTAGTTGCTTTAATTTCTTACTCAATAATTGTTTAACAATTCCTAGGTCTTAGGATAGTTTTTCTGATTGTTGGGATAATTGTATTGCTTAATCTGATTATATTTAGGGATTATTGTGACTGAATTATTGCTTAGTATTTGACATTGGGCTGTTTATAGTTTTAATCTCAATTATAATGTTGTGGTTATGACATTTGTATTGATTTTGGAATTAATATATTGTGATTTTCTAAGGTGGCTTAGAATTTTGGATCATATAGACTCTTACTAGCTTTAATTCTGTTATTTTGGATTTAAGAATTCTAATTAAGTATTGGTTTTTAGCATCCTTAATCCCATTTTACTATTCTGGTTGCAGTTAGTAAGTTGGGATTTTAGGAAAATATTTTGTGGCAACTCGAGGTGGCTCGGTTGTTGGATCAAAAGCTTAATTATAATTCTTAATTCATTGTTTTTAACTCCCACATCTTTTAGAGTGATGATTGCCTGCGTTGTTGAATTGGAGGATTGATTTTTATCAGTATTATCTGTGTGTCTCATTTTCATTTCTTTAATCTCCATTCATTTTAATCACTTTTATATAAAAACAAAAAAAAGTATTTTAATTTCAATTTGATTCGTAGTATTTAATTAACAGCTTTTCAAAATCAAAAATCTCTTTTTTATAGTTTAGGTTACTTGCATTCATTTACTAGGGTTTAATTTCGTTTTCGGCTCCTCAAAGTGAAACGACCCGAGTTTTGCACTATATTGTATTAATTCGGTTAATTTTTGGAGTAACCCCAAAGCGACAATTAAGGGAAGTTCAACTTCAAGTGGCACCGTTGCCGGGGAGCCAAGAAATTGGTTCTCTAGTAATTAAGTGTCAAGTAGCATTGATTGGGATTCATTTGTTGAGCCTTTTTAGATTTTATTTTTGTTAGTTTTTGCATTTCCTTTAGTAATTTGCATTTATTTCTTTTGATTTTTCATAGGATTTCTTTCCTTTGCATAAAAAAAATTCAAAAATACAACTAAATATCTTGATTTTTCATTCTCATACACATACACTTGCATTGCATTGCATTCATCTGTTTTCTTTTGTTTAATTGCTTCTGGTTGATTGATTGTTTATGCCAAGAAAGGGTAGGTCTAAAACCCTAGTTCCTTCCAATCTTGAGCTCCAAAGTTCTTTAAGGGAAGTTAGACAAGACCAAAGGTAGAAAGGACTAGTGAGGTTGAACTAGACAATTTAACTGATCTAGATTTGGTGGTTGACTTAGGTGACATAATGGAAACAGTTAATAATCCTAATGGTAACAACAATGGTGGTAATGAGAGAGGGGGCAATGGACATAATGGGGAGCATGATAGAGTAGGAGAGAATAATGGAGATAACCCTAGAAGAAGAACCATTAGGGAAGCCACTACTTCTGATGCAAATTATGATCCTTTTAATGTTGCATGCCCTAATGTTGATGTTAATTTTGAGATTAAAGGTCCACTGCTTAATTATTTGCCTAAATTTTATGGTTTGACAGGTGAGGACCCGTACAAACATCTGAAATCTCTCTCTATGGTATGTGCTAGCATGAAGCCGGTTGGGGCTAATCTGGATGAGGTTCTTTGGAAGGTATTCCACTTGTCTCTGGAGGGCAAAGCGCGAGAATGGTACATGAGCTTGCCTAGTTATATGGCAGATGCTTACCATAACTGGAACAACCTCAGAAAAGCATTCTTGGAGAAGTATTTCCCTGCTTCCCGGACTTCTACATTGAGAAAAGAGATCTACTCTGCAAAGCAAGATTATGATGAGTCACTTTATGACTACTGGAACCGTTTTCAGGACTTGCTTTCTAGATGTCCACACCATCAGATTCCAGATGAGCAGTTAGTCCAATACTTTTATGATGGACTTAAGACCCAAGATAAGGGGATGTTGGATGCTGCTTCTGGGGGTTCTCTTATTGATTTAACTGCTGAGGAGGCATGGGAACTTATCAAGAAAATGGCATTGAACCATCAACAGTATAGCATCAGGGAGTCTAAAAATGTCAATGCAATGCATACTAATCCTTCTTCAGTCCACATTCCTCAATTGGACACATTCACTTCTCAAATTGCTGCTTTGACTACACAGTTGAATAAGCTTGCATCTCACACTCCCCCTGTTGACACTCGGACTCCTAATTCTATGGAGATGACTGCACCTAGTTGTGAGCATTGTAATTCTGTTATGCACATCTCTGCTGCTTGCCCTCATAGATATGAGGAAGTTTCTGCCATGTATCAAGGAAGGGCCAATCAATCTAAGCAATGGAACCCATACTCAAACACATATAATGAAGGATGGAAAGCTCATCCAAATTTCCGATGGGGAGGAGGTGACAATAGGCAGGTTCAAGAAGGGTTTCAAGGGAATATGGTTCCTCAAGGGCAATCTTACTATGGAGGGTTACAAGGAGAATCTTCTAGAGCCATGTCTACCCCACAGCAATCACAGTCTAAGGATGATGAGCGGTTCTCTCGAATACTCAAGGGCATTGAGGCAATGACTGAGCACATATCTAAGTCTGAAGCTAAATCTGAAGCTAGATTTGCAGCCCTAGAGAATAGGATGGAGCAATGGGAAACTAGAACCTCTAATTTGACTTCTTATGTCACTAAGTTGTCAAATGGTGTGAGTGAACAGCAAGCTAAGGCTAGTGGTTCAATGCCTTCCAACACGGTGATAAATCCTAAATCTTTGAATGCAATTACATTGAGAAGCGGTAAGGAAATTGGTGCTAAGACAGTGCAATTCAAAGATGATGAAGAGGGTGAAGAACCGTTGATGAAGAGATAGAAGTTGAGTCTCCTCCTTCTAAAACCACTCAAGACATTCCCAAGGCCACTCAAGAGACCTCCATTCAATCCAAAGAGCCAATAGAGAAAGGATCATCTTCCAAAGGTGATGAGGTAAATATTTCTGACTTGCCTTTTCCTCATTCATATCTCATGAGTAAGAAAGTTGTTGAAAAGAAAGATAATGATGAGCTTTTTGAAATGTTTAGCAAACTTGAGGTTAATGTGCCATTACTTGATTTGATTAAAAAGATGCCTAAGTGTGCTAAGTTTCTAAAAGATCTATGTACAAACAAGAGGAAGTATAGGCATAGTGAGAGAATCCAACTGGGGTCTAGTGTTAGTGCTATTTCAAGCCACAGCTGCCTATTAAGTGTAAAGACCCGGGTTCCTACACTATTCCCTGTACCATAGGCAAAACAAACATTTCACATGCCTTACTAGACTTAGGTGCAGCCATAAATGTTATGCCTACCTCTATCTATGAGAGTTTGGGTATTCATGCCTTGAAAGACACCAGTGTTGTGCTAGGTCTAGCTGATAGGACTGTGAGACATCCTAAGGGCTTTCTTGAGGACGTTCTTGTGCAAGTGAAGGGTCTTGTGTTCCCAGCTGACTTTTATGTGCTAGATATGACTGATGAGATTAAAGCCGATAGCACTTTGATTCTAGGAAGACCTTTTCTTAGAACAGCCCAAACCATAATTAATGTGAAAGACGGGGTCATTACCATGGGCTTTGGGGACCAACAGATTACCTTCAACATTTCTGATGCTATGAGTCAAGGTTATGCAGATTGCTCTTACTTGGGTGTTAATTTGATTGATTGTGCTGTTAATGATGTTGATGATTTGCATGAATCTGAGATGCATGAACATGACTGGTATGGTGAGATTGTTGAGCATGATGATGCATTTACTTGTTTATCTACCCCTCATTCTTCTTCTTTTTGCTCATGTTATGGTGACGTGGTGTGTGTTAACTGTTTAGAAGTTGATCACCTCCTTTCCATCTCTCATGATTTTGATGCATCATCTTGTCTTAACTGTGATTCTGCCTTGAACATTACACTTGATGATAGCCTTGAGAAAGGCGAGTTTGTTGATTCTGCAGGTACTGATGATAAAGGAGCTGTTACACAAGCTACACCGGTAGCTTCTCCTTTGAGTGGTGCTGGAACATTAGAAGAGGCTAGCAACAAGATTGCTACTCACTTAGTCACTTCTAATCCCACTCTTCCTTGTGATTTACTTGATGTTTCTGTTGATAAAATTGATACCGATCCTTCTTTTTGTAGGTCATCCAAGAATGGCACTGAGTTGGGAAGTGGAGGACATACACATCATGATGAGCTTATATCTCCTTCCCCAAGCCATATGGACATGCCACTTGCATTGAATGCACTTGACATAAAGAATTAGTTCCTTCTGTTGTGCAACCTCCTGATTTAGAACTGAAACCCCTCCCCTCTAATTTGAAATATGTCTTTCTTGCTGCTGATTCTAAATTGCCTGTTATTATTTCCAGTTCTTTGAGTAGTTCTGAAGAAGAAAGATTGATTTCTGTATTGAAGAGTCATAAAGGGGCTATAGGATGGTCTTTAGGGGATATTCCGGGGATTAATCCCTCAGTTTGCACACACAGGATCCTTTTGAATGAAGGGTCCAAGCCAGTTAGGCAACCACAGAGGAGACTGAATCCTCTCATTCTGGATGTGGTTAAGAAGGAAGTCTCAAAGTTGTTGAGTGCTGGGATCATCTATCCCATATCAGACAGTGAGTGGGTAAGTCCGGTACAAGTAGTACCAAAGAAGAGCGGTATCACAGTAGTGAGAAATGAAAATGATGAACTGATTCCAACTAGGGTTCAAAATGCTTGGAGAGTGTGTATAGACTATAGGAAGTTGAATGATGCTACGAGAAAGGACCACTTTCCATTACCTTTTATAGATCAGATGTTGGAAAGAATTTCAGGAAAGTCTCACTATTGTTTTCTTGACGTTTTTTGTTTTCTGGCTATTTTCAGGTACCTATCGCTCCTGAAGATCAGGACAAGACTACCTTCACATGCCCTTTTGGTACCTTTGCTTATCGAAGGATGCCATTTGGGTTGTGTAACGCTCCAGGCACCTTTCAAAGGTGCATGATGGCGATATTTAGTGATCTTCTAGAGCAAAACATGGAAGTTTTTATGGATGACTTCACTGTTTACGGTGAGAGTTTTGATGAGTGCTTGAATAGCCTAGAGCAGGCTCTTGAGAGGTGTATTGATAAGAAATTGGTTTTAAACTTTGAAAAGTGTCATTTCATGGTTGATAAGGGATAGTCTTAGGTCACCTCATCTCTCAAAAGGGGATTGAGGTTGATAGGGCCAAAATTGAAGTTATTTCATCCCTTCCTTATCCTACTTGTTTAAAGGATTTGAGGTCTTTCTTAGGACATGCAGGTTTCTATCGGCGCTTTATTAAGGATTTTAGTAAAGTTGCTCTGCCTCTTTCTACCTTATTGAAAAAGGATACTGAATTTAAATTTGATGATAAGTGTAGACATGCTTTTGACACTTTGAAATCTATGCTTGTTTCACCTCCTATTCTCACTGCACCTAACTGGAATTTACATTTTGAGTTGTCTTGTGATGCTTCTAACTTTGCAGTAGGTGCCATGCTTGGACAGAAGGAGGAGAAACAGTCTAGAGTCATCGCATATGCCTCCAAGACGCTTGATTCCGCTCAAGTGAATTATACCACTACGGAGAAGGAACTATTTGCTATTATTTTTGCTTTGGATAAGTTTAGACAGTATCTTATAAACTCTCGAGTGGTTGTCTTTACAGATCATGCAGCGGTTCGATACCTATTTAAGAAGCCTCAGTCTAAACCTAGACTGCTGAGATGGGCTTTGCTGCTACAGGAGTTTGATATCGAGATTAGAGATCGAGCTGGAGCGGAGAATCATGTAGCTGACCACCTTAGTCGGTTACCTGAAGGCACACAGGGAGTTGACTCTTCTGATCTTGTTATTGACTCATTTCCTGATTCTGCACTTTTTGCCTTGGCTGTTCATGAGCCTTGGTACTCTAATATAGTTAATTATCTTGTCACTGACCTTATACCTCCTTCTATGTCTAAATTTCAGATTGATAAGCTGAAGAGGGAGGCAAGATACTATATCTGGGATGCTCCAATCCTGTGGAAGCAATGCAGTGACCAGATCATCAGACGCTGTGTTCCAAATAATGAGATCCACTCTATCCTTACCTTTGCACATTCTTTATCTTGTGGGGGGCATTTTAGTGCTAATAGGACTGCTAGGAGGGTTTTAGAGTGTGGTTTTTATTGGCCTTCTCTATTTAAGGATGCTTATTCTTTCTGCAAGTCTTGTGATAAGTGTCAGAGGTTTGGGAGTTTGGGTAGGAAGCATGAGATGCCTCTAAGACCTATGCATTTTTGTGAAATCTTTGATGTGTGGGGCATGGATTTTATGGGTCCCTTCCCTTCGTCTTTTGGGTTTTCATACATATTACTTGCAGTAGATTATGTGTCTCGATGGGTAGAGGCAGTGCCAACTAGGAAAGATGATGCTTCTACTGTTGCCAAGTTTTACGTTCTCATATCTTTTGCAGGTATGGCATTCCAAGAGCAATCATCAGTGACCAAGGAACACACTTCTGCAACAGGACCATCAAGTCTCTATTGGCTAAACATGGAGTCAATCACAAGCTGGCCACTCCTTATCACCCTCAGACGAATGGGTTAGCTGAAGTCTCTAACCGGGAAGTGAAACGAATACTTGAGAAGATCGTGAAACCATCCCGTAAGGACTGGAGTGAAAGGCTTGAGGAAGCTCTTTGGGCTTACAGGACTGCCTACAAGACCCCTATAGGCATGTCCCCCTTCCGGTTGCTCTATGGCAAGGCTTGCCATCTACCTATGGAGATCGAGCACAAATCTTATTGGGCAATCAAGGCATGTGATGCAGATCTCGAATCTTCACTTGTCAATCGGAAGATGCAACTCCAAGAACTTGAAGAAATGAGACTTGAATCCTACGACAATGCCAGAATCTACAAAGACAAGCTGAAAATGATTCATGACACAGATTCTGAGGAAGCAGTTTCATGAAGGTGACAAGGTTCTAAAGTTTAAAGCCCGGTTGAAGCTGATGCCCGGGAAGTTTGTCACCAAGTGGGAAGGTCCGTTTAGAGTTACTAAAGTATATCCCTTTGGCACGGTAGAGCTCGTAGATGAGGAGACCGGTATAACTTCACAAGTCAACGGCCATCTACTGAAGCACTACCCGAGGATCAAAGACCCCCCTGATCACCCGGTTGTTCCCTTCCACCCTACTCTTTTACTTTCTGTTGTATTGCTGGTGATATCTGTTTGCTGAGATAGTTAGGAGTAAGTGTGGGGGAGGGAACTTTTCCAGTAGTTGTAGTTGTAGCTTTTAGCTTTATTTCTGTTTAGTAGTTGTTTGTTTTGTTTCCTCTTGATTCTGCCATCTCTTCTGATCACTTGATTTATACTTGTCTATTTTTCATTTCACATTATCTTAACATTGAGGACAATGTTTGATCAAGTGTGGGGGAGGGATTGTTGTTGAGTTGTTGAGCTTTCTTTTGAAAAAAAAAAAAATTTGCCTTTGGATTTGCTCCTGTTTCCTAAGTATTGCTGCTATAATTGCTCTCTTCTCTGCCTTATTGGTTGATTTCTGAATTGCATCGCATGATTTGAGAGTGATTCTTGCTTGGGAATTTTGCTGCTAGTTTCTATGTCCTCCTGTTTTCATTCGCCTCAGTGTTTTGCACTGCTGTATGGGCGAGTTGCTGTTCTCTCTGTTGCTGACTCTTGACTTTTGTAATCCTTGGGCATCTCTTTTAAAATCCTTTTGCACAATGCTTGTGAATATTGCACGGCTGAGTTTGATTGCATTTGATTTGAGTGATTTCTGTTCTTAGTTGATTAGCATAGTAGAATACTTTTGGTGCAGTGTTATTAACCTTGTTTCATAGCTTGATTCTTAAGGAGGAAACATCTTGGAGAAAGCCTTGATGGAAGGATTTTGAGCCATATATTCTTCTCATCTTGTGTGATTTTCACCTAGTTTTGGTTAACCTCTAGAACTTGTCTAGATTCTTTTTCAAAGCTGCATTAATACCTAGGTTTGTGAAGATGATAGGGGCATTCATTTCTAAACCTTTACCCAAACACAAACCACTTCATTTAACCTTTGTTCACCCCTTTGAGCCTTCACTTTCATTCCATTCATTACTTTTAGCAAGTGTTTTGCATGAGTTACATTTGGTTTTTCATTTTGAAAAGTACATCATTAATGTCTATATCTTTGCCTTCTTGGGTTTGGATGCCAAAAAAAAAAAAAAAAAAAAAAAGAGATAGAAAAGGCAAGAAAGAGAAGAAAATGTTTAGAAAAAGCCAAAGAAAGAAAGTTATAAAAAAAAAAAGAGAAAATAAGTTGCAACAAAAGAATAAATTTGAAATAAGGCATTCCATGGTGGTTTGAAGAGCAAGATTTCTGTCTCAAAAGGTTAAATCTGCACTTGGTGTTGTTTCATGATTGTACTTTAGCTCACTTTGAGTTGATACTTTTTACTCATGCATTTCACTTGTTAGTCCATTCATTCATTTGGCCTTGTTTTCCAACATTACAACCCTTCAAGTCCCCTTGATCATGAGTCTAAGGTATGTTAGTGGTGGAGATATTAGAATTTCTACAAGCTTATGGTAGGTGCTAATCTAGGTGGATTGAGTGAAATTTTTCCCATTTGAGAGATGAGTGAAACACTTGTACCCTATGAGCTCTATTATGTTTCTCTTCTTTTATCCTGCTATGTTTCTTGTGTTAATTTCTTTGCACTGAAGTATTCTATGATTGTTGATTAATTAAGAATAAAGGTTGCTTGAGTTAATTGCACATTCATGCTTAGTTAGTTTTATGTTTGCTTGCATTGAGTCTCTCTATTGGATTCTTCTTTAATGATGTTTTGCCCAGGAGTGCAAAAGGCTAAGTGTGGGGGAGTTGACAAACTCAATTATTTTTATATATTTTGATATCTTTTATATGGGTTTTGTCAACTTAATTGGTCCCTTTTTGCCTTAATTGATTTATTTTTAATTTTTTATTTTGAATTATTATTTTATAGGGGCAAAATTGTCATATTTGGTTTAATTGTGACTAATTGATTTTTGAGGACAATTAATGCTACCTTATCCTTGAATTTTGCTTGCAGGTTCTTTGAAAGAAATAAAATAAAAAAATAAAAAAAAGAAAAAAAATAATTAAAAAAGAAAGGGGCAAAACGTTGCGTTTTGCCCCACCCCACTAATAACCTAATA